>NC_133291.1:17529124-17779084 GCF_005239225.2 Populus alba
TGATGTTGAATCCCAAAAGGCTTGGAAACATATTGATGTAGATCTCTTGATCATATGGTCAAACAACTCCTAACAAAGTTGAAATATAACCCGGAAAGCAAAAAATCAGGTTTGATAGAACTTTATACCAAGAACCAAAGGTATTGGAATAAATTTGAACACAAAGATAAACTTGTACTTAAGAGACTGAAGTATGCAAATGACATCAAGAACCTAGTTAATATTTGATAAGTCGAATGTATGATTTTTGTCCATGCAAAAGAAAGATGTTTTGCCACAAATAATTAAAAGAAACAAGCTCACATTTATTATCACCAAGCTTATGAGATTTTCAGCTCCAAAAACATTATATAGTCTCTTCTAAATAACTCTAATGAACCCTTTTTAGGTTGTAAGCCAATGAGCCTAAACTAGGAATCAACTAACATAAGTCCAACAATAAAATAAACTCCTAAACAAAGTCTAATGGGTCAGAACAAACCTAAATTAAAAATAATTCTTCAACATCAAATAAATAAAATAGAATAGTAAAAATAAAGTCTTCATACTAGAATTTATCCATGTAGCTGGAATCTCCAAGCTCTCTTGAATAGTATTTTGGCCAACACTTTTAGTTTAGGTATTCACCTAGGAAACTTTGTTTTAATTGTTAGGATTTCCTTTTGTATGTTGCCTACTCTTAGTTTTCTTGATGTGCTGGGAATACCAGTAAAATAAGAAAAAGAAACCTAAAAGAAAGATCTCCTTAGATGCTGCCACGTCAAGTCCATATGGAATTTGAAATCCTTACAAAGTATGAACTCTAATTCTTTAATAAATCTAAGCCACATTAACAACCTTTGTATCCCATGCCCATGAACAAGTTTAAGGCCTAAATAAACCTTATTTAATCTTTTTTTTTTGTCTAAAATTAACCCATTATAGGTCTAGACTGATGAAGCCAAAAATAACCAAGAAAGAACACTTTATCGATGAATCTATTAAGACAATAACAACAACTTTGACCAATTTATATAATATTTTTTCAAAATCTTATTGACCTGGAATTTTATCAAAACATTGTTCCATGTTTCCAGTATCTTCCTATAAAATTTCAGCTTGATTCAATGTACAGTTTGAGAGATAAGTATAATCTCATAAAATTGATTAGTATGCATTTTAAGGAAAAAATAGGACCTAACTTGGTTTGTATCTTCTTCTTCTTCTTTCAAAAGGATTCATACTCGAATCTATAACATGAAGATCATCCCCTAACTAAAACAAATCAATACCAAACAAACAAATAACATCATCATCAAATCCTTAAAGAACTTTATTAGTAAAAAAAGTTTTATTTGTATATAATCTCTTTTTTTCACGCATCTTCCCCATCTTCAATTTTAGTTGCTCATCATATATTTACTTAGGTTTCAAAGGTACAAGAATTATAAGCTTTTCATCCATTTCAAATGAATACCTATTTTTCAATCCGTCATGCATAGATCTACTATCATACTATCATAGTCTAACAAATAACTAGCTTGCATTAGCACAATGGTTACATAACACATCATCACAATATTTAACAATATAAAAAAAAATCTTAAAAAAAAAATATTCACCCTCACCTCACCACTATCATTCAATCATTGTAATTTATAAGGTATGAGGTGTTTGGTTGTGTGCAAATTAAACGTTTTCACCATTTCAGTACTAACTACATTAGTGCAACTATCACCATCTATTATTAAGCTACATACCTTATTTTGAACATGGCATCTCACTTGGAATATATTCCCTTATGATCTTTTAAATCACCCAATTTGATATGTATATTCAGTGCTCTCCTCATTATAAGCGTGTATTTTTTAATTAGATACTCAACACAAACATCATCAACATCCACTAATGGTGGCATCTTCATCCTGCTCATTAGTCGCACCTTATTATTTGCTTTCATAATCATGACTCTTTTGTCTGAACACTGTTATATGACCAAAACCCAAATAACAAAAGCATTTAATATCATGGTTACGAGAAGTACAAATATCCTTATTACCTTTACCAATGACCAATATATTTTTCTTTTCTCTAAGGTATTCAGCCCTACCCTTCTTATTCAACTGTGATGAACCAACCTCGATGTTAGCTTTCCAATAAGGTTTTCAAGGTGTTAAAGGGCATAATGGTTTGGCTTTGCTAAATGGTAACCTTCTATTTACGTTGTCTCTCCATTTTCAAAACCATATGCACCATCACCTTAAACTTCACATAATGTTGCAACTCCATAATATAAGTTTTATCACAATAAAGGCTATTCATGTAAACACAAAAAAAGAGAAGTAAAAGCTGAAATGACTCCACCATCACTGTCGATTTCTGAATCGGGAGAGACATAATTTTGCTATCGATTTCTAAATCAGCAGCAACACAGTTTTTGGTTGTCGATTACTGAATCGGCAATGTCATAGTTCTCGTTGTTGATTTCGTAATCGATAGCAACATTGTAAAACCTAACAAAAAAAATAGTGTTGGACTGGCCTATCCTAGGAGAGAATAGGAATAGAAACCAGCCTAAGGATAACCCAAAAAAGGGATAATGACAACCATGGTCCAACGTCCAAACACTCCTTTGCATTTAAGAGGGTATAAATGCAGTAGGGAGAGAGAAAGGGGCATGTTTTCCAAAACAAGCTATGTTGTAACCCAATTTTAACCCATTAGCTTTTAATTTAATTTTACAGGGTTTAAAAATATAAAATTAAAAGATTAGAGATTATTTCGATGAAAAGTGTGATTTGTCAACTTGCGTGAAAAACTAGGGACTACAATGTGCTTTTGTCATTATATCATTATCTTCAAGATAATGTTTGTCTTCAAGATAATGATAGGTATCCGCTTTCAAATTTGATTCTTAATCAAATTCAAACTTCAAAGAAGAGAATGAGTTTGCTTCAAACTTTGTTTCTACACGCGATGAGACTCTTGCACTATAAATATAAATCTTAGTGTATGCAAAAGGGGGAGGGGAGAAGGAAGCATATAAAACCCTGAGGAGATTACAAAAAAAGAGGAAAGAAAATAAAAAACCTGGAAGAGAGGGGTCCTAAGGCTGCCCCCTCTGAGAACAAAAGGCTCTTTCCTCACAGCCGGTAACCCTTTCCCTATCATCTTCTTCCCAGAGTCGTGAGAGAAAACAGGAAACTAAACAAAAAAAAAAACTGCCAAAAGCACTTTTTTAGACTTGTTGTCGACGAAGCTACCAGACTACTTCGTACTTTGATGCAAAGCTGAAAAGACATCATCCCATGGAGGTTCTTTTCCACCAGCTTCCTCTTGCTTTCAAGATTAATAAATATTATAAAAGATAAATATACAAATTTTAATTCATTATCTTAAGCATAAAAAAAAATCCTTACCATGTTAGCTCGATATGATGCAAATGACATTGTTCCTCTAGAATGAGTGCTTATTTTACCATTTATTTTGGTTAATTGATTCCTCCTAGCAGATTCAGACCTCCTTTGAAATTCAGGGGTGGACCAAACATCTTTGATCATTTGATTCCAATCATCATTGTTTATCCACGCAGGACCTTTATCAAGGCAATCTATAATATTTGTAGTATTTTCTTTTGACATGGCTTTCTTGTGAGCTCGTGTCAATTGTTGATTCAAAGCTATACTAGTCTTATCTTCCCAAATATTACGAACATTTGACTCATCTTCTTCAGGAAAGGAATATTTTTTCTACCAAATAATATATATACCAAGTAAAAAGAGTGCCCAAAATTTCAAAGTATATAAATAATTAATCATATTGTGTTATCTTGTTCAAAATTTGCAAGATGATGTAATAACAAAAGAAATTAAATGATACTAAAGAATAAACAAGAAATAAGAACAAATTATAACACAAATCAGTCCCTGCTATTCAGTTAATAATTTATTGTTACAAATAACAAGACAATTACTAGCATACTTCTATAGCTATTCAATTGATAATTTTCATAATGCTACATTAAAGTGATCAAAATTGAAAAGAATATGGCAATTAGTGTTGGTTCTTACCTTAAACTCTTTAAAGAGTTCATCCCTGCACATTGAATCTACTTTTTCCCAAAAGTGCCATGCTCCCTTAAAATTAGACCTTAAAATATCTCTGATTGCACGTCCACACGATGCGTTATTAAACCAAAAAATATTTAATAACAAACTTATATTAAACAAATAATTACACAATAATAAGTAATTTTTTTCATACCTGAAAATATAACCTTAATAAGTTAGTTTTTAAAAGTTTGAACTTACTCTGTTGTTCCATACAAACAAAGCTCTTTTTTTCTTGTAATTGGATCTATTGGTGTGTCAAAACCCTTCCTTTTAACATTTTGATCATAATTGTATGGAGAAGATGTTGAACCGTGGTTTGATGGAACACCATCTTCATCCTCATCACATACACCTCTCTCATTACTACCGTCTCCCTTATCTTCATTTCTAATGCTCACATCACCATCAACTCTCTCATAACTCATTTATGAATTATATCCAGCATAAACAAGTTGGTTATCTCAAGAGAAACCTCCTTGAGTTTGAAGCAAATCTTGGAAGTGAAAGCCCTCACAATATTGTTATGCTTCAACCCTCCCATAATCATGTTGAGGAGGATGTGTACTCCTCAAAGTAGGTATATAATACTCATTTGCGTTCTGATACACAGGTTGATGAAAAGTGGATCCTTTGTTATTATGTCTTGATATAGTTTGAAATTATTTCGATGAAGTGGACCTGTCAATCCTTGAAGTGGACCTGTCACTCCTAGAATCTAATATGGATCCTCATCGAGGCATGCTAAAAACCAGAAAAAATATATACATTATCATATGAATATATACAGCATAACAATAAATTAGCTCATAGTTAAACTATCAGGAACAAAAACAAATATATAAATAACATCAAGACCATTTCATTAAGCATATAATAAAAATCAGTCATGAAGTTTAAATTTTCAAAAGCCAATTAACATAAACAATAATAAAAATAAAAATCTAAATAATTAATTAAGCAGAAATCAAAATTATGAGTATGCTTACCTTAATGTTTGTTCCTATAAATAAAGACATCGAGTAAGAAGAACCCTTTTATTCATGCTTCAAAATCTATCAGCAAGAAGACAAATCACAAAATAAACTATAACATCAGAATTGCAATTTAAAGATTGATACTTGAAAGGTTAGAAATGGTTTCAAAGGTCAATGAAAATAATATATGTAATGTGATCCATAACATACACTTGAATAAAATAATAAAGAAAAAACATTGAAAACCTAAACATTGTCAGGTAATATGAGGAAATAATATGAAATCATCCATACATATAATAAAGATAATTCATTACATATATTATGAAATATAATTAACTTGTGCTACTCATTATTATCATCACTCTTAACCATGTCATCATCATCACCACACAAAACCATGTTGTCGTCATCACCACCACCACCACCACAACAATCATCTTCATCCTCATCACCATCACCATCACCATCACCATCACCATCACCATCATCACCTTCTTCTTCTTCTTCTTCTTCTTCTTCTTCTTCTTCTTCATCTTCGTTTCCCCAATTTATGTCAAGTTGAAGAAAATTCATGTTGATCGATTTCTTCATAATAAGATGATTCAACAAGTATATTTGGATCATCAAGTGTTTGAGTAGGAAGGACATGACATGGTTGAGAAATCGCATCTGATTGATCAACATCAAATGATCTCACATTGTTGGCATCTTCAATAAATTCACCCATGTCAACATTATAATGACTTCTAGCAGTTGTCTTAATAACCGTCCACCATTCAAAGGATTTATTACCAGGTGGATATGTATAGTAGACATGTTGACATTGTTGTGCTAACACAAAATCTTCATTTTCGTGTAGTCGAGATGTATGCTTGATTTCAACCAAACCATTTGAACGATGCACTCTAATCCCTCATTTTGTATCATACCAATTACATTTAAACATAAATAACTTGCACTTACTCCCCAAGTATTTTAACCAAACAACTTCTTTAAGCATTCCATAATAATCACATTCATTATCATCATAGCAACTTCCTTTCACACAAACTCCACTATTCATTGTCTTTTTAAAATGACCATAACGTTCAGTATGAAATTTAAAACCATTCACATAATACCCATTATAACATTTCACTGAAGTTGAAGGGCCCATAGCAAGTCCAAAGAGTTGATTTTCAATTCCGTTAGATTGGTATTCCACCTAGCATAATAGTTAACTCCATAAGAAATAGTGATTTAAAAGAGATTAGTAATATTTTTAAAGTAACTAATTGACATAAAATATAAATTAATTTTATTAAAATACTTACATTATTTTTTAACCAATTTGGAAAGATCTCTTCACATAATTTTTCAATTTCAACATCACTTGCATGTGGTTGTTGTGACTTTAGCTCTTGATGACATTGCCTAAAATTTTAAAATGTTAAAGTTAATAATAAATTATTATAAATTAAGTACAAAATAATATTTCATACTTACTCTAAATAAGGCTTCAGTTCTTGACAATTGAATCACACATAGTTATACACAACTTGCATTTCAGCATGTGACAACTGTCTTCTATAAAATCTTTTGAATAATTTTTTCCCTGGATAGGAAAAAATAGAGAGACGTCCATCTAGACTTTTAATTCCACCACCATCATTCCGTGGAACTCGATTCCAAATTGTTTGCATGTCATCATCAAAATAATGAGATGTAAAATTGGTAATTTCATCAATCAAGTATGCTTCACATATGGAACCCTCAACTTCAGCTTTATTAGTCAGTTTCTTCTTCAAATAAAACACATAGCTATATCATTTATGCCAATTAGTTTATTTTTTAAAATAAAAAGGGAATAAAATTAACATAGTTTGAAAACATACCGTTCAAATGGATACATCCATTGATATTGAACGGTCCACCAACTTTTGCCTCGTAAGGTAAATATATCGTCACGTGTTCCATGGAGTCAAAGAAGGATGGAGGAAAAATCCTTTCAAGTTTGCAAATTATTTCAATTATATTCATCTGCATTAACTCCATGTGTTGGGCATTTAAATTTGTTGAACAAATATCTCAAAAAAAATACGGATAGTTCAATTAATGCCTCTCACAGTGGCCTGGGTAAGTAAGGTCGGAAAGCGGTTGGAAGAAGTCTTTGAATGAAGACAAGATAATCATGACTCTTCATCCCCGAAACCTTACATTGTGCCTCTTTCACACATCGTGAAATGCTTGAAGCATAACCATCAGGAAATGATAATTCCTTCATCCATGACAAAACTTCTTGTTGTTGTTTCTTGTGTAGACAATAAGTGCCTTTAGGTTTGTAAACCCGACCACTCGTATCTTGTTGCAAATGTAAATTTGGCTTTTTACAATACAATTGAATATCCAACCTAGCCTTTAAATTGTACTTGCTTCTATTAGGACAATCCATCACTGTATAAAAAATATTGTCAAAAACATTTTTCTTAATATGCTAGACATTAAGATTATGATGAATCAAATTTGTATGCCAATATGGAAACTCCCAGAAAATACTCTTCTTCACTCAATTGTGTTTAACACCACAGTAAGGAATTTTATCATTATATGATAAACCTCCATTACGTCCCTCAGTATACTTGGACACTTCGTTTAACATTTCCAAACCAGATCGACGAGGTAAAGGAGGGAGCCTTTCAATTACTCATTTCAAAAACTTATCAAATTAACATCTATATGGGTGGTTCATGGGTAGGAATCGTCGATGACAATAATAAAATGTAGTTTTCCCTCCATTTTTTAATCTAAAAGCCTTGCTACGCTCCATACAATAAGGACAAGACAGATTTCCATGAGTACTCCACCCCAATAACATGCCATATGCTGGAAAGTCACTGATGGTCCACATCAAAGCTGCCCTTAATTGGAAATTTTCCTTTCTGTATTCATCATATGTTTCAACACCAACAAACCATAAATTCCTTAACTCATCAATCAAAGGTCTTAGGAAAACATCAAGCTTTTTCCCTGAATTCTTTGGCCTAGGAATTATCATTATCAAAAACATGAATGGTCTAGTCATGCTCTTCCATGAAGGCAAATTATAAACAGTCACAATTACTGGCCAACAAGAATATGTATTTGAAGACATGTCAAATGGACAAAATCCATCAGTGCATAACCCTAACCGAATATTTCTCGGATCTGATGCGAAGCTTAAGTGGACACGATTAAACTCCTTTCATGCCTCCCCATCAGATAGGTGCACCATAACCCCATTATCTAACTTATGAAAATGATGCCATGTCATATCTTTGGCATGATATGGAGACATGAACAGTCTCTGAAGCCTTGGTGTCAAGGGAAAGTATCGGAGTTGCTTCTCTGCCTTATTGGAACCTTTACTAGTTGGAATTCTAGGTTTGTATTGTGAACTTCCACAAAAATCACAATTTATTTTCATTGCATCTACCCCATAGTATAGCATACAGTAATTAGGACACACATTATATTTATCATAACTAAGTCCAAGTGGCCGCATAAATTTCTTGGCATCATAAAAATTGGATACCAAATTTTCATCATTAGGCATGCAACTTTTTGTAAAATCAATAAACTTGTTGAAGGCAGTCTGAGTCAAATTTAAAGTTGACTTTATATTAAACAATTGTACACAAGCAGATAATTTGGATTGCTTGGTACACCCATCCCACAAAGGCTCCTCCACAGTTTTCAAAAGCTTAAAAAAATTAGTTGCCTCTAGATTTGGAAGTTCCTCTGCTACCACAGGACTAGACACATTATCATTAGATTATGCATCACCAACCCCCATTGCATCCATAACCAAATTCCTATATGGATTTTCTAGACAAACATCATTCACAACATGAATAATTCCAACCGATGAAGGTCCAGCCAATATTGGTTCTGCGACATAAGGCTCTGCATGTACAGTCCAATTTTCATAACAAAGCAAAAAACCTTTTGTCAATAGATGCTTACAAACATCATCTTCCTTTAAAAACTTTTGATTTTTACACCTCACACAAGGACATCTAATTTTTTCCCCGGATATATTTTTATCAATTGAAAATGCAAAATTGATAAATCTTCTAACACTTGTAATGTATTCAGGACGAAGGCGACCATCCATAAGACGATGATACATCCATGATCGATCATCCATGTTAGTCTAATTAACATGATAACACTAATAAGCATTTTTAGAAATAAACATACTTCTTTAACTACTAGTACTTAAACAATCATTTAAAATAAAATATGTACCACATAAACAAACTTTAATTATTTGTCCAGCTCACACATATATATAGCCAAGAAATTAGTACTTTTACAGTTCATGGGTCATGTTCTTAAGATTTATTAGGCTGCTATTTAAGGTCACTGTTGTTCCAGTTGGCAAATTTATTTAATAACCTTAAAACTCTACAACAATTCTAACATACATCCTTTGATTTATGTGATAGGCCTGCATTTAAAATGAACATTTACCATAAATTAAAGGTATCTTATGTTATTAGACTTGTTATTATAAAACATGCTCTAGTTAAGGAGTTATTGATACTTCAAGTGCAAAATAATGATATAAAACCTTGATAAAAATGCACTTTTAATTTATAATCAACGTGCCTGTAGAAGTCCTTTTTAATTAAGCAAGCAAGCAACCTGGAACAATAAACAATGCTCTCAAAATGCAAAGATTACTTTTTCATAGGAGTCATGACATTGAGAACAAACTACTCATTATTATTCATGCTGATAAAATGAGTGTTCAAAAAGAGACAAGTTTTTCTCAAACAAAACCTTGAGCTTTTTCTCGAGACCTTCACTTTGGAAACCCATAAGAAATAGAAGGTCACCTCATGACATACTTTCACCAAAGACAATATCGCCAAACACAAGAGCAAATAATTTCTTTTTTAAGAAAAAACCGAGTTGCAAGATTTCAAAAGCAAATGCTTTTAAACTTACATCAAAATAATTTTTGTTTTCAAAATGCAAGATCAAGATTTCAAGATTCATTCTAGACAAATGTTCCTTCACCAAACTGAAAATGAGAGAAATGAGAGAATGGTCACTTAAAAACCATTATTAGGCAGGCCGGCCACGAGAATTAGGCCACCTGAAAATTCTCTGTATTTTTCCACCTCTTTTTGAGTGCGCCTTCGAGCCCTCATTTTCTTTTGAGTGCATCTTTAAGCCCTCGACCATTTAAGGTAGTGTGTTTCCTAAACCCTACCTCCTTCAGGTGCGTCTTTGAGCCCTCGATCATCCAAGGTAGTGTGTTTCTTAACCCTACCTCTTTTTAGTACACCTTAGAGCCCTCATTTCTCTTCGGGTGCGCCTTTAAGCCCTTAACCATTTAAGGTAGTGCATTTCCTAACCCTACCTTCTTTTGAGTGCACCTTCGAGCCCTCATCTCTTTTTTTAGTGTGCCTTCAAGCCCTCGATCATTTAAGGTAGTGCGTTTCTTAACCCTATCTCCTTTTATGTGTGCCTTTGAGCCCTCATCTCATTTTCGAGTGCGCCTTCGAGCCCTCGACCATTTAAGGCAGTGTGTTTCCTAACCCTACCTCCTTTTGAGTGTGACTTTGAGCCTTCATCTCTTTTTTTAGTGCGTCTTCGAGCCCTCATCTCCTTTCAAGTGCGCCTTCAAACCCTTGACCATCTAAGGTAGTGCGTTTCCTAACTCTACCTCCTTTCAAACATGCCTTCAAGCCCTCAACCATCCTAGGTAGTGCATTTCCTAATCGTACCACCCTATCGAGTGCACCTCCGAGCTCTCACCTCCTTTCGAGTGTGTCTTTGAGCCCTTAAGCATTCAAGGTAGTGCGTTTCCCAACCCTACCTCTTTTCAAGTGTGCCTTCGAGGCCTCACCTCCTTTTCAAGTGCGCCTTTGAGCCCTATCATGTCGTCCCTTAAAGACATTTCGTTTTCCACTTGGGTAGGTCACCCATTACAATGAGACCCTTGTTTGTATTTTTTTTTCATTTTAGAAGGTCACCCATTACAATGAGACTCTTTCTTTGTATTCTTCCACTTGGGTAAGTCACCCATTACAATAAAACCACTTCTAAAAAAAATCAATCAAAAGAAAAGAGGAGTTTTCACGCTTATTTTTCTTTACAAAACTTACTATGGAAAGTCAAAAGAAAATGAATTTTCCAATGCCTTTGCACCGTAAGCATTGTAAAGAGAGGACAATTGTTGTAACCCAATTTTGACCCATTAATTTTTAATTTAATTTTACAGGGTTTAAAATGTAAAATTAAAAGATCAAAGATTATTTCGATGAAAAGTATGATTTGTCAGCTTACGTGAAAACAAGGGACTACAATGTGCTTTTGTCATTCTATTCTTATCTTTAAGATAATCCCTATCTTCAATATAATGTCTGTCTTCAAGATAATGATAAGTATCCGCTTTCAAATTTGATTCTTAATCAAATTCAAACTTAAAAAAAGAAAATGAGTTTGATTGAAACTTTGTTTCTACACGCAATGAGACTCTTGCACTATAAATATAGATCTCAATGTATGTAAAAAGGGGAGGGGAGAAGGAGGCACAAGAAACCCCGAGGAGATTACAAAAAGAAAGGAAAGATAAAAAAAAAAACCTGGAAGAGCCTAAGGTTGCCCCCTGTAAGAAATAAAAAGCTCTTTCCTCACAGCCGGTAACCCTTTCCCTGTCATGTTCTTCCCCAAAGTCACGAGAGGAAGCAAGAAACTAAACAAAAAAAACTGTCAAAAAGCAGCCCATTGTCGTAGTACCATGTACCTCCTACAGCTCCAGCAGTAGTGCAGCAGCAACCATGCGTCTCCTCCCTTGCATCAATTGCCCATCCTACACTGGCGGCATCTCTAGCAAACCATCCTCTCTGCATAGCACCCTCCCTGCCCCTCACAGCTAGCTCTCTATGCATGAGAAATATGGCAACAAAGTTAATTCACGTTGACAAATGCAGGACTCCATCCTCAGCCATTAATAGTGTTGCCTCCAATTGAGATCTCCATCCTCAACATTGTTTGCAACTAAGATTAGTAACAATAGCAGCAGCAGAGGGAACACTTCTTTCCTTTCCTCCTCGCCTAAAGCAACAGCCACCGGCGTCAGCTATACCCCTACACTTCCAACAACAGCCTTCTCTTCTCAGTGGTGGCAGCACAAACTTTAGTGACCTGAGCGGTAGCCACCGTGAGCAACAACAATTGTTTCTCCTTAATCATGGTTGCAAACAACCCTCCTCAGCACTAGCAAGAACGAAACCAAAAGAGAGAAAGAGAACATAGAAAACAAAAGACCTGAGGGAAAGACGGAACAGAGAAAAAAAAAAAAGAGGAAAGACAAAGATGGTTTGTTCAAAGGTTGCCTGACCGCCAGCCTCCAACGCCACTAGCAATGATGTCCTCATGGCCAGCACCGTGTCTTCAACAAGTCCAGAACCGCAAACAATAGTGCAACAGAGGAGTTTCCTCCATCTCTTCTATAAACATCTCTTTTTCTCTCGGCCGAACACCAGCCTCCAGTCGACAATAGCAGCACCCTATAAATTTCATTCAACAATAAGAGTTCTTCATCATCGCCTCGTGACCTCGTTTCCAGCAACTAAAGTCCCACACGAGGTAAGCTTCCTTCCATGTTTTTCCAAATTAATTACCTTGCCACTGTAGCATGCATGTGTGAGTTATTCACACATGCATGCAATAATGGCCACACCGGGTCACTGGTTTGGACCAGTGACTTGACTCCTCTTTTTTAAGTTTTGAGACAGGGCTACATAAATAAAAAGAGAATAAAAAATAGTTTTTATTTCTTTTATTAGAGAATTTTGCGAATTTATTTACCAATGCTATATTTGGAAATATTCATAGGCGAATATTTATTAACACTAGGGTCAGGAATATTATAAAAAGACCATAAGAGCATAACAAAAATCAAATCTTAAGGGGTGATAGTACCTTCCCTTTCACGTAACCAGTCTCATACCAAGGAATATATATTGACTAGTTAGGGTTCTTAGTGACCATAATACTAGGTGGCAACTCCTTGAACTAGACTGCTTCCCTCAAAGAACAAGATGTCAAATATCTGTTCTTTTGCCAATCAATAGATTAATTTTTAATCGGTCGCCACGATGTCCAGGTGTGACAAGCTACATGCTCTTGCCTTCTTCCTCTCCCCAAAAATCTGTCTGCAATAGTTGCATACCCAACTGCTAAATGCTGGAGAAAAATGGTGGCCAATAGAAAGATAGAAGTGGTCGAAGCCATGGAATGAGAACAAGTCCTGACCCCTTCCCCATAACTAGCCAACAGTTGTGACTGCAACAACAACCACCCTCTCCAAGAAGAAGACCCGCCTACACCAATTGCATGTCCCATGCCTTGAGTGTTTGAAGAAGAAGAGAGCTAGGGAGTTACATTGATGACTAAAACCATGAGAGGAGAATGAATGTGATAGACCCACTATTTAACAGAGATGGAAGAAAAGGAAAAACTAAGATTGAGGAAAGAACCATGTCAACAAAACCTACTCTAAAGTTGTAAAAAACATGAGGTAAGAGAAGTATTCTTGGCTGGTTACTACCTCACGATTTCAAAACAAGAAGGGGATGAAAACCCCAAAGTAGAAGGTTTAGTGTTCATACACTCATACTCACTTAGTTTCAGAAATAATTAAATGGAAGATCTAAGTGGAATGATGCATATAAGAACTCATGTGCAAACTCTTATCAAAGAAATCTAAGTGAGTATGAGTGATTTTGAGGGTGTAAACCTAACAAGAGGACCAATTAAGTTGGTGAAGTAAGGCAAAATTTGTATTAATGTTAATGTCTGGACTTCAAATGAATGATTGATCAACTTGAATAAAAAGTGAAATGAGAAAAAGAAATGCATAAATTATGATCTTATTGAACTCTTAAGGACATACTTGAACTAAAACATAATGCATGATGGCGTTATTATCTTAATTCTTGCACGTATGATAGAAGAACTTGTGTTAGAAAGGGTTATGTACAAAATTGTGTAGTCATTTCCTTAGACCCTACTAAAACCAAAACTGGAACTATGTTGGTGTTAATGACATAAATTTTTGCTTATGTTTGATGAAATTGTATAATAATATGTTAAGATGATGCTATATGTAGAGTTATGTTGTTTGTAGTGAGATAGTTCACTATCGAATTATGTGGTTTGTAGCGAATTAGTTTTGCTGTCGATTTGTGTTATCTGCAGCAAAGGAATTTTTGCTGCCAAATTGTGTTGCCTACAGCAAATTAGTTTCGCTACCGAGGGTGTTGTCTGTAGTGAGTTATTTTCACTGTTTATTTGGAGTGTTTATAGCGAATTAGTTTCCCTGTTTATTTGGAGTGTTTACAGCGAATTGGTTTTCCTGTTGATTTGTGTTGCTTGTAGCAAACCAAATTCGTTGTCGAATTGTGTCGTATTCAGCGAATTAGTTTCGCTACTGAATTAAGTGGCTTGTAGCGAATTAGTTTCACTATTGGCTTGTGTTATTTGCAATGAAGGAAATTCGCTACCAAATTGTGTTGTCTGTAGCAAATTAGGTTTCGCTACTGAATGGTGTTGCCTGCCATGAAGGAATTTTTGCTACCGAATTGTGTTGCCTACAACAAATTACTTTCATTGCCAAGGGTATTGTCTGCAGTGAATTAGTTTTGTTGTCGAGGGTGTTGTCTATAGCAAGTTAGTTTTGTTGCTGATTTGGAGTGTTTGCAAAGAATTAGTTTCCCTGTCAATTTGTGTTGCCTGTAGCGAACCAGTTTCACTATCGAATTGTGTTGTATGCAGCGAATTAGTTTCACTGTTGAATTAAGTGGCCTACAACGAATTAGTTTCTCTGTTCATTTGTGTTCTCTACAGCGAAGCAATTTTTGCTGTTGAATTGTGTTGTGTGCTGTGAATTAGGTTTCGCTACCGAATGGTGTTGCCCGCAGCGAAGGAATTATTGATGCCAAATTGTGTTGTCTGCAGTGAATCAGTTTTCGTTGCCAAATCGTGTTATCTGCAGTGAATTAGTGTTCGCCACCAAAATTGTGTTGTTTACAGCGATTAACATTTGTTGCTAAAATTGCATAGTCTACAACAAATTTGTGTTTGCTGTTGAAATTATGTGTCTACAATGAATCAGCATTTGCTGCCCAAAATTATGTTGTCTGCGGTGAATTAGCATTTGCTACTGAAAGTATGTGTTCTGCTTCGAATATATGATTTGCTGTAGAAATTGAGTTGTCTGGAGCAAATTAGCATCGCTATTGAAAGTGTGTGTTTTGCAATGAATGTGTGATTCGCCGCTGAAATTGAGCTGTCTGTAGTGGATTAGCATTTCCTACTAAAATTGAGTTGTCTATAGCAAATTAGCATTCGTTGTTGAAAGTGTATTTTCTGCAGCGAATCTATGATTTGCTACCGAAATTGAGTTGTCTGTAGTGTATTAGCATTTGCTGCCAAAAGTGTGTATTCTACAACGAATTTGTGATTCGCAGCCAAAATTGAGTTATCAACAGCGAATTAGTATTCACTGCTGAAAGTGTGTTGGCTATAGTGAAGTAGCATTCGCTACTGAAATTGAAGGGCCTGCAGCAAATTAGCGTTCGCTGCTGAAAGTGTGTTGTCTACTACAAATTTGTGATTCGCCGCCAAAATTGAGTTGTTTACTGTGAATCATCGTTCGTTGCCAAAAGTGTGTTGTTTATAGCAAATTTGTGAATTTGTTGTTGAAATTGTGTTGTCTACAACGAATTAGCATTCGCTGTCAAAATTATGTTGTTTACAGTGAATCAGCATCTGTTGTTGAAAGTGTGTTGTCTTCAGCAAATCAGTGTCTGCTGCTGAAAGTGTGTTGTCTTTAGTGAATTTATGATTCACTGCTAAAACTGAGTTGTCTACAGCGAATCATAGTTCGCTGTCAAAAGTGTTGTTTTGCAGCGAATTTGTGATTCAATACCAAAATCTAGTTGTCAGCAACAAATTAGCATTCGCTCTCGAGAGTGTGTTTGTTGCAGCAAATTAGCATTCACTGCCAAAGTTGAGTTGTTCTGCATTGAATCAGTGTTCGCTGCTGAAAGTGTATTGTCTGCAGTGAAATTGTGATTCACTAGCGTAATTAAGTTGCCTATTGCTGAAAGTGTATTGTCTGCATTGAAATTGTGATTTGCTAGCAAAATTGAGTTGCCTTCAGCGAATTAACATTCGGTGTTGAAAGTGTGTTGGTTGTAGCGAAGTAGCATTCGCTGCTGAAATTGAAGGGCCTACAACAAACCAGTTTCGCTGCCCAATTATACGGCCAACAGTGAACCTGTTTTTGCTGCCAATTTTCTACAATAGACTCCTCGATCAGAAATGACTTTAATGTAAACATATGGATTCTTGAAATAAGTATAGTGATGAATGTGTTTTAAGGATGCAAATATACTAATTTCTGGCATTGATGTCTTAGGTGGTGTGGCCAGGATTGGACCATTGTCAGGACAAGGACAAACCGCAGGTGGAACGGATGCCATTAGCCGAAGCTAATTAATCTTTCGTCTCGGCCATCCATTCGGATGCCATTAGCCGAAGCTAATCAACTATTTGTCCCGGTCATCCATTTGGATGCCATTAGCCAAAGCTAATCAATCATTCGTCTCGGTCATCCACTCGGATGCCATTAGCCGTAGCTAATCATTCATTTGTCTCGGTCATCCATTTGGATGCCATTAGCCAAAGCTAATCAACCATTTGTCAACGTTTAAGCGTTTGACAATCTAATATCTATTCTAACACAATATGGTAACATTCATGATAAAGTATTTTATTATTCAACGTATGAAAAAGAAAGGTGCAAGTCACCTACCTGCTCCACCTGCGGGTTGTTCTGGTTTTGACAATGGTCCAATCCCGACCGCACCACCTAAAACATCAATGGTCACAAATCAATACATGGGTATCTTTGAATCACATTTGTCACCACACTTATTTCAAGAGTTCATATGTTCACATTCAAGTGTCCCACATTTTACATCACCATACCATGAAATTGTTACTAGCATATAAGTCATTTAAGCCTAGGAGGCATATTGTAGAAATTGGCAGCAAAAACTGGTTCGCTGTAGGCTGCCAATTCGGCAGCGAAGCTAGTTTTCTGTAGGCTGCCAATTCGTTAGCGAAAACTGGTTGCTGATTCGGCAGCGAAAACTGGTTCGCTGCAGACAACTTAATTTCAGCAGCGAATGTTAATTCGTTGCAGCTGACACAGTTTCAGCAGCGAATCACAATTTTGCTACTGAACACCCAATTTGGCAGCGAATGTTAATTCGCTGTAGCTGACTCAGATTTGGAAGCGAACCACAAATTCGTTGCAGAACACATCATTCAATAGCGAATGCTAATTCGCTGCAGACGACACAACATCGGCAGCGAACCACAATTTCGCTGTCGATAACTCAATTTCGGCAGCGAATGGTCATTCGCTCCAACCGACACAGTTTTGGCAGTGAATGTTAATTTGCTACAGAAACTCAGTTTCATCAGTGAACCGCAAATTCGCTGCAGAACACATCATTCGGCAACGAATGCTAATTCGCTGCGGACAACACAACTTCAGCAGCGAATCACAATTTCGCTGCAAAACACACGATTCGACAACGAATGTTAATTCGCTGTAGCCGACACAGTTTCGGCAACGAATGTTAATTTTCTATAGAAACGCAGTTTTGTCAGCGAACCACAAATTCGCTGTAGAACACGTCATTCGGCAGCAAATGCTAATTCGTTGCAGATGACACAGCTTTGACAGTGAATCATAATTTCGATGCAGAACACACGATTCGGCAGCGAATGTTAATTCGCTGCAAACAACACAGCATCGGTAGCGAATCATAATTTCACTGTAGAAAACTCAGTTTCGGCAGCGAATGGTCATTTGCTGCAGCCGACATAGTTTCAACAGCGAATGTTAATTTGCTGCAGAAACTCAATTTTGTCAACGAACAACAAATTCGTTGCAGAACACGTCATTCGGCAGCGAATGCTAATTCGTTGCAGATGACACAGCTTCGGCAGCGAATCAGAATTTTGATGCAGAACACACATTTTGGCAAGAACACACACTTCACATGCTGTAACAATTCCAGCATATCAACTGTCACTAAGTTCCAGTAGAACACACACACATTGAAATCATCAATTTCAGCATATACTCTTTCAACAATTTCCAGCAAGACACGCATTGAAACCATCAATTTCAACACATAATCCTTCAATATTTCCAGCAGAACACACACACACATGCATACTGGCCAGCCTTATAGTTAAGGCCAACTCTCTACCATAATTTGTTATTTCCATTTTATTCACTTTTCTTTGTTAGATGTTCTGCGAATTTTGCCTCATTTTGTTTCTGTTTCCTTATCCTCTTAGTTAATTTCAGTTTCCTTCATAGCTAGCTTAGGTCTTAGGTCAATTTTTTCTTAGGGTCTTCTTCTTCATTTCTGGTGGGTCTTAAGGAGAAGAGGAAAGAAGTTTCATGACCCATACCTTTCGAATCTAACTAAGTTTGAGGACGGTTTGACACTGTTCTTTCTCTTCTCCTGTTGGTTCTCCTCCTTCTTCCTCTCACGTTTTCTAGCCCCCTTTTTCCTTTCCTTCTAGGTAGCTGTCCAATCTTCTCTCAAGGTCTCATCTTTCCGTCACATGTTCACAAGGCACTCTCTACTGGTTTGGTTTAGGTTTATGTTGGGAAAGAAGAGGGGAAGAACGACATGCAGCTACTGGAGACAACTTTGGGAAAAGGATGGGTCATCCTCTCTCTCTCTTCCTTGTATTTATACTCCCCATTAAATGAGGTGGGTTGTTTGGGGTTGGTTTAGATATGTTCTTATCCTTGTCTTGGTCTATCTAAAACCAATTTTACCCCTCCCTCCCAGCTCTGCATCGCTACCGATCAAGAAATGGGCAGCGAAAACTGCATCGCTACCAATTTCTGCATCGGCAGCGAAACCTGCGTCGCTGCCGATCCAGAAATCGGCAGCGGAAACTACGTCGCTGCCGATCCATGCATCGGCAGTGGAAACTAAGTCATCAATTATATATATATATATATATATAATATATATATATATATATATATATATTTTCTTTTTCTTTTGGGTGTTTACATTCTCCCCTCCTTAATATGAATTTCGTCCTCGAAATTTAAGAAGTTTCACACTCCATACCTGGTAGTTCAAATAAATTGGGGTACTTTTTCCTCATCTCAGCCTCCCTCTCCCAAGTTTCCTCTTCTATTTGAGCATTTCACCATAAGATTCTGACGATGGGGATCTTTTTGCTCCATAGCTCCTTCACTTCTTGATCTAGTATCCTTATGGGTCTCAATTCCAGTGTCAAGTCTTCCTTTACTTCTACTGGAACTTGGGGTAGAATTTGGGCGGGGTCCACGTCAGCCTTCCTTAAAAAGGAGATATGGAACACATCATGGACCTTGGCTAACTGTGGGGGCAAGTCCACTTTGTAGGCTACTGGCCTTACCCGCTGTAAGATTTTGAAGGGTCCAATGAAGCAAGGAGTTAACTTCCCTTTCAATCTAAACCGTAACATGTTCTTCCATGGGGCTACCTTCAGGAACACCAGGTCCCTTGTGCTGAACTCGAGAGGTCTTCTCCTCACATCAGCATACTTCTTCTGTCTATCATATGCGGCTTTGATGTGATCCCTGATAGTTCTCACTTTCTTCGTGGTGACTTGGACCAAATCCGCACCATATAACTTCTGGTCCCCAATTTCCTCCCAACATAAAGGAGTCCTACATCTCCTACCATATAAGGCTTCATATGGGGCCATCCCTATTGTGGCTTGGTGACTATTGTTATGTGTGAACTCCACCAATGCCATGGGTTCCTCCCAGTTTCCTCTAAATTCTAGCACACATGCTCATAATAGGTCTTTCAAGACTTGGATGACTCTTTCTGATTGGCCATCTATTTGAGGGTGAAACGCAGTGCTCATGTCCAATCTTATCCCCAAGGCATGTTGTATGCTCGGCCAAAGTTGAGAGGTGAACCTGGGATCTCAATCCAATACACTGGACACCAGAATCCCATGGAGCCATACCACCTCATTTATGTAGATCTTGGCAAGCTTGTCCACCGAGTCAGTCATCTTTATAGGCAAGAATAGTGTGGATTTCATCAACCGATCTACGATGACCCGTATCGCATCATTTCCTTTCCTCCTTTTGGGAAATCCTGGCACGAAATCCATGGTGATCATCTTCCACTTCCATTATGGAATTTGTAATGGTTGTAATGGTCCTGCAGGCCTTTGGTGTTCAACCTTGACTTGTTGACATATCCCACACTTAGACACATACTCAACTATTTCCCTTTTTCATATTAGGCCACCAATAGAGGTGTTCAGGTCTTGATACATCTTAGTGCTGCTAGGATGTATGGAGAACTTGGACTCATGTGCTTCTTGTAGAACCATTCGTTTGATTGTTTCATCTTTAGGCACATACAACCGTTGTCCCATCATCAAGGATCCATCATCCGCTACCTGGAATTTTGTTTCTACCCCGACCTCCACATTCTTCCTATTCTTGGATCCCTCCTTGTCTCGGTATTGGGCATGTAGTATTTGTTCCCGATACGTTGGTCGCACCAATAGTTGGGCTACTAACCCACCTCCTGCATTAATTCCCAAATCCACACCCATCTCTTTCAATTCCACCAGTTGCCGCTCCTTTCCCACTGTTAACCTTCCCAATGAGGCTTTATTTTTACGACTGAGGGCATCTGCCACCACGTTTGCTTTCCCCTGATGGTATTCTATGGTGCAGTCATAATCCTTAATGAGCTCTATCCACCTTCTTTATCGCATGTTCAACTCCTTTTGCTACATTAGATACTTCAGGCTCTTATGATCAATAAAAATTTAGGTTCGAGACCCATACAAATAGTGTCTCCATATCCTTAAGGCAAATACTACAGCAGCCAACTTCAGGTCGTGCACCGGGTAGTTCACCTCATGAGTTTTTAACTGCCTTGATGCATAAGCAATCACCTTCCCATGTTGCATCAAAACACACCCCAATCCCTTCCCCGAGGCATCACTATATACCATAAAACCCTCGATCCCTGAGGGAAGGGTTAACATTGGAGCAGTGGTGAGCCTCCTCTTCAATTCTTGGAAGCTTTTCTCACATTCTTCCGACCACACCCATTTCTTATCCTTCCTAGTTAGCTGGGTCAAAGGGGTTGCAATCAGGGAAAAACCTTCAATAAATCTCTGATAGTATCCTGCAAGTCCCAGGAAGCTACGTATTTCGGTGACCGAAGTTGGTCTTTCCCATTTCAAGACTGTTTTGACTTTTTAGGGGTCAACAAAAACACCTTTGGCTGAAATGACGTCTAACACCCTGTAATTTAGTACATTCATAAAAGAACTTTGAGCATTAACTTTTAAAAAATGGGTTTTTTTTTTATCTACCGAACTTATCTGAGACTTGTCGAAATTTCCACTGAACTTTTGGCAAAGTTTCCTTTATATCCGGAGGTCCCAAGTTATCGACAATCATTCTGTACAATTATACTTATTTCTCAATCACATCATAATCATGTAGAACCTCAATAACACATCATTCACGGTACATGCCTCACATTTCGCATGCTCATTTCTTTCCCATTAACACACATAATTCATAATAATTGCAAGTAAACAAACTAAGATTACGAATACAGAATAATACATTTTTATGTCCCGACACTTAATGTAAAAAGAGTACTATTACATATTAAGTCATTTAGTTCCTTAAAGACAAAATACATTAATGTTCATCTTCTTATTCAATCATGCAAAAGGAAACTAGAGGACCTAAAACGCTACTCTTGGCGTGAATCTGAAGGACCTACAATTTCATAATGTATATAATAAATATAGCATAAAAGGAAAATCACACAATACATGCACGAAATTAAACATATATTCAATGATATGCAATCATAGTTCCTTGAAATTCTCATTTATCCTTCCATTATTACATCTTTATCCATCCTTCCTAGAATCATTCAACATTTTCATTTTGTATCTTGTTTCACCTCATGAGCGCATTTAATTCATTATAATATCTACCATGTGATTTCTCTCCCTCTTACTCTATCTCTTTATATCAATTTCAATCCCAACATCTATTATACCCATTATGGCTTTTCCATATAAGTTGTCAAACTCATCATGATTTCGGTCCAATTTTAGTTTATAAATACATTCAACTTACATATTTCTTGTGCCCATTTCAACACATTCCAATGTTTCTTTAGATTTTCAATAAAATCTCTCATTATCATGGAACCTGCCATCATTTTTGCAATATTCACATCCGATCCATCTTCAAATAATATGACTATTATTGGCATTTTATTGCACTATTATAATTATCACCAAATTTTTATCATGCCAGCAACAACATGAAACCTTAATACAACATATTTACATTATTGGTCATAATTTCTTTGACATCCTCCATGTGCGCAGGACATGATTCTCAAATTATATCAAGTACAATTCCTTAATTAATTCAAAATACATCATATATATATAGCATTGCATTCCTTAAGTGTATAACACCTTACCATGGCTAATGAACTTTTACTCTCACGTCCCAAGCGATACGATATTTGCCTCCATCCTTCACAAGAATTAGATTCATCAGTTTCTCCTTTTCTTTTTTCTTCAATAATCCATAACATAAACACAAATTACCATTTTTGTTTAACAATTAGGTATCATCCAACATTCCATTTATAATCTGACAAGTCAGTCATCCTGACAATATTAACACCACACAAGTAAGTTTAACTCAAGTTGTATATTTCGGTCATTAGAAAACAAAACTAATGCCACTAGCCCATTACCGGGTAACTAGTTCCTCCGCCCATCTTATTCCATAATTTCCAATCAATATCCGCCTCTTCAAGGCCGAATGAATAATCCTATCAAGATGTCAATCCCCATTTCATTAATATTTTTAATTATTATCTCTCCCCTAAAACTTGGAAGGGAATGCTGATACTAATAAATTTTCTTTAGTGTTATTAGTCTCTCATATCAGGATTGGCTAATCAAGTTCATTATAAACATCAAAATTAATACTATTGATTGATGTTATCAACTATTTCTAACATGAAATAGCCAATCATATTTTTCTTTCCATAATATCTTGGAATATTTCTGGAAATGTTGATGTCAAGATTCTTGACATCATTAGCTTTCACTTCAGGAATAACTAGTCAAGTTTCATATGATTGTCGATACTGACAGCACTGGTCAATATCATTAACTATTCTCACCCGAATAGTTAATCAAGTTCAGTATCCCTCGTTTTCAGGGATGATTATGCCAATGTTAGTAAACCTTACTAACATCATTAGCCTCCGCATTCGAGACCGGCTAATGAAGTTTCGTGTGATTGCCGATATTGACAGCACCGGTCAATATCATTAACTATTCTCACTCGAATAGTTAATCAAGTTTAGTATCCCTCGTTTTCAGGGATGATTATGCCGATGTTAGTAAACCTTACTAACATCATTAGCCTCCGTATTCGGGACCGGCTAATGAAGTTTCGTGTGATTGCCGATATTGACAGCACTGGTCAATATCATTAACTATTCTCATCCGAATAGTTAATCAAGTTCAGTATCCCTCGTTTTTAGGGATGATTCGCATTCGGGACCGGCTAATCAAGTTTCGTGTGATTGCCGATATTGACAGCACCGATCAATATCATTAACCTTTCACTCACCCCAGTCATCCACTTCGGATGCCATTAGCCAAAGCTAATTAATCGTTCGTCGCGGTCATTCTTTCGGATGCCATTAGCCGAAGCTAATCATTCATTTGTCCCGGCCATCCATCCTGATGCCATTAGCCGAAGCTAATCATTCTTTGTCCCGGCCATCCATTCGGATGCCATTAGCCGAAGCTAACCAGTTGTTCGTCCCGGTCATTCTTTCGGATGCCATTAGCCGAAGCTAATCATTCATTTGTCCCGGTCATCCATCCAGATGCCATTAGTCGAAGCTAATCATTCATTTGTCCCGGCCATCCATTCAAATGCCATTAACTGAAGCTAATCATTCTTTGTCCCGACCATCCATTTGGATGCCATTAGCCGAAGCTAATCAGTCCTTCATCCCGGCCATCCATTCAGATGCCATTAGTTGAAGCTAATCAACCATTTGTCAACATTTAAGCCCGATGTTAGTAAACCTTACTAACATCATTAGCCTCCGCATTCGGGACCGGCTAATGAAGTTCGAGAAATGATCATCAATGAAGTCTATTAGTGTAATTCATATTCTTAACCCAGTCAAGTACTCAAATCCATTTTTAATTTCTCGTTTATTTCACTTCATCCTCTCTCTTTGTGGTTTCACCCATAGACGCAAAGACCAAGAATTTAATAAGTTTGTAAATTAACGCTATGTAAAAAGTGTAGGTATAGAACACCTACCAGCTGCAGAAGCTCAACTTGCTCTTCCTTGTTGTTGTTGTGCCCCTCCTACAAAGCTCCTAATATACGAGCTCCTGAGAAGTCGAGTGAATGCTTCTCCTACATTTTTAATATAACATCCTGAATCATTATTGAATCTTCCTGATTTATTCATAATATTCATAAGATCACAAAATCAAATACTTCTGTAAACAATTTCCATGAATGTATTTTATTTTCATACTTGTCATTTAAATTAAACGCCCATTTAATTAATTCTTCATCAATGATCTTCAATGTCCAAAGGGCATGACTTTTCATCACCGATTTTCTTTTGTCCCAAGACATTTCATCTATCACCAAATAATGTAATTTAACTTAAATTTCATCAATGACTACACATGCCAAATTTTTCCAAAAGCACACTCAAAATGATTCCTTATATCATAATTCAACTTACAACATGATTTCCCATTCTAAAAAATATTAGTCAATCACTATTCTTTATAGAATTTAACTATACCATCACTTATCAACACATCAAACATGACTCAAACATAACACAAACACAACCATCATCATTAAACCCATTACCATTACCCTTAGTCCCAAAACATACTTTTTATGCTAAACCTCATATTCTCATTCAATATTTCTCAAACCAAACTTAAAACATCATTATTTAAATTTAGCATTCAATACATCTAAATGGTGGAATTATACATTACCGTCATTAGAATAACATATCTAAAATTAACATACATCCAACGGTTAAAACTCCTGATATCAGAACAATACCGGACTGACCTGAAATTTGGAGATTTGTTGTTCAGGAAGTACAATTTATGGTAGGAGTGTTCTTTTCCGATCTAAACCGTTCAGAATTTATATGACATCTGGATGAACAACATATCCAAAATCCAGACCAATCCAACGGTGAAATGATGATATAACGGCTAAATGTAGGTGACATTGAGCATAACAACATATCCAAAAATCAATTTAATCCAGCGGTGAAAAGTCAAACTATGGCTGCCGAAGTGCCTGCCCTGTTGCAATCCCAAAACCCATAGTTTCAAATCAATTTATTCTTTCTATTTTTCAGCAAATCAAGCCATTATCATGCAATTAAATCTTGAAATTCACATGAACAATTACTCCCCCAAAATATTTATATGAACTCTAGAATTTTAAACTTGGAGGTTTTCTTCTCCTTATGCAAGAACAAGAGAGAAAAACGAGATTACTAAAGGGTATGTTGCTTACCTTTGCTACTTTAACTTATTTCAATGAATTCTTGCTAAAATTTACAAAATTCATGTCCTCCTCTTCCAATTTCCAGCTTCTTCTCTTTGTTTCTCTCAAGCTCTATAACTCTCTAAGTTGTTATTTAATTTGTTTTCTTGGATAGAATCCTCCTAAGAACACTCCCTTTTGATTTAGCTTGAAGAAATGAAGAGAAAATGAAGAAAATGGGACAAAACAAATGGTCTCCCTCCTGTTTTTTCTTCATTTGCAGAGGACGTGCTTTGTTTTTAAAGAGAGGAGAGGAGAGTATTTGTTTTGATAAAATTACAAAAATGCCCCTTGTGTCATCTTTTTTCATTTACCCAATTTTCAGTACTCTTCGTAAATCTTTTCCAAACTCTGATTGACACGAAATTTGAACCTAATATAAAAAAATATGTCTGGAGATTCTTTACAAAATTTCAACCCGATCCAACGGTCGGATTGAGATATATCATCGATATTGTAAAACTAGACAATTAGTATCTTTTACACTAAAATCTGAATTTCATGCTTTAATTTATTTACTTAGATCTTCATAACATTTCCCCTTAATTTATACTCAAT
The DNA here is from genome assembly GCF_005239225.2 of Populus alba. Taxonomy (NCBI): domain Eukaryota; kingdom Viridiplantae; phylum Streptophyta; class Magnoliopsida; order Malpighiales; family Salicaceae; genus Populus; species Populus alba. The sequence continues at coordinate 17,555,542 of NC_133291.1, forward strand.
AAATTCAATATTACCACATTTATCATTAATTTGTCAGAATACGTGTTTTGACCGGGGTTTACATATCTTCTATTTTTTTTTTTCTTATTCTTTTATCCATTGAAACTCATCACTGATTTCGCCAACGTTACAAGTTTTAAACTAAAAATCATGACTCTCTTTTCGACTTCAATAATATCTTTAAATTTTTTTATGGAGATCATTCTCTCTCTCACATGACACATTTATTGTCATTCCTACTATTTATTCATTTCTTTCATACCGAATATCCATTACTCATCGAAACGTCATTACTTCGATCCTATATGTTGTTGTTTTTTTATTCTTTCTTTTTATTATTATTTATTTTTATTTACGGGGGTTTACATGACGTGTCCTAGAAATGTCACTCTCTTCAGCCAAAATTCACATTTACTCAGTTTTGCTTATAACTGGTGATCTCTCAAGGTTTGTAAGGTTTGTATCAAGTGTTCTTCGTGCTCCTCGAAAGAATTTGAGTACACCAGTATATCATCAATGACTACCACCACAAACTTATCCAAGTATGGTTGGAAAACCCGATTCATCAAATCCATGAAGAGGGCTGGGGCGTTCGTCAACCCGAACGGTAGCACCAAAAATTCATGGTGTCCGTAACGAGTTCTAAATGCGGTCTTTGCTACATCCACTTCTTTAATCTTCATCTGATAGTACCCTGATCTCAGATCTATCTTCGAAAATGCCCTCGCTCCCTTTAATTGATCAAACAAATCATCTATCCGAGGTAATAGATACTTGTTTTTCATTGTTGTTTTGTTCAGCTGTCAATAGTCAATACAAAGTCTATGGGTTCCATCTTTCTTTCTCATAAATAGGACCGATGCTCTCCAAGGAGAATTATTGGGCCGTATGAACCCTTTGTCTAACAATTCATGTAATTGAGTCTTTAACTCGTTCAGTTCTGCTGGAGCCATCCGATGCGGTTGTTGGGTTATGTGTGGGACTCCAGGAAAAGTGTCTATAGACACTTCTACCTCTTGCTCCAGGGGTAGTCCCGGTAGTTCTTCGGGAAACACATCTGGGAATTCCTTCACCACAAGAATATCCTTCAGTCGTGGACCTTCATCATCAGAGTTTAAGATGTATACGAGGTACCCCATACATCCCTTTCTTAAAATTTTTTGGGTTGTTACCATTGATATTAAGGCATTCGATTTGAGGATTCTCTTTCCTTCAAAAGTAATTCTCTCACCCTTAGGTGTTTGGAAAGTAACAGTTCTAGCATAACAATCTATTAGAGCCTTATATTTACTCAACCAATTCATGCCTAAGATTATGTCAAAATCATGCAGCTCTAAGGGAATCAAGTCTACTTCTATTTCATACCCAAATAAACTAACCCGCACATCCACATACACAATATTTGTTTCAACCATGTTTCCTATTGGAGTTCCAATTATGAACCCCTTCTCTACTATTTCTACTCCCTTTCTCAGTTTAGTGACAATTCTCTTAGCAATGAATGAGTGGGTGGCACCCAAATCAAACAACACATACACATTAAAGTCATTCAATAGTAGTGTACCTGCCACCACATCCGATGCAGCCCTAACCTCCTCTTGTGTCAGTGGAAGACCCTCACCGGGGTCCTATCATTTTGTGCCCTCAATTTCCCTCGACTGGAGTTTGCTCTTGATTAAGAAGATCTCACTGGCCTATTCACGATGACTGACTATTGGTGGCTCTGACTATGCTGCCTATAGCTCTGTACTTGTCTGGTGTTCCTTTTGGAGCAGTCTCTCTTGTAATGACCTCTTCCACCACAGTAATGACACCCTTAACCAAGATACTGGCAGTTCCTCCACCTATGACCCTCTCCTCTGCACACAAAGCATCGCCCGGGGGAAACTAAGCGGTCCCCAGGGTGTTTTTGTCCATATTTTACACAAAAAGGATAGTCAACACCCTTGCGGTCACCGGTCCCGGTTGAAGAGTTTGCCTTCGAGTGCGACTGTCCAACCATCACTCTCCCACTTGACTGTTGGTGAGGCGGTAATATCAAACTCCCTTTTTTCCTGTACTGCTCAAACACTCCACTTTTTCCTTTCTTCAGGAGTGGTGGTCTGCCGCTAAAATAGTCCCCATCTCTCTTTTTGCTTATACCCTGATACCCCCCTTAGCTTTCTCCAATACATGCCTCCAGAGCTTGTGCAGCCTCAATCAACTCCCTCACAGATTTAAATCGCAAGGTGATCAATCCTTGTCTCAAATCCTATCATAAACCATCTCTCAACTTCTCAATCATATGTTCCTTTGTCGGCACATAGTGTGGGGCGAACAATGAGAGGTTATGGAATCTCCTTTCGTACTCCAATACCGATATATCACCCTATGTTAATGCCAAGAACTCTTGTTCTTTCACCTTGCAATGGTACTTGGAATAAAATTGATTCTCAAACTCTGTCTTGAAGTCACAGGCGTGGTGCAACAACAGTAGGGAGTACGAGTAGAGCTTCTATTGCAGGTAGGTGAATCACACCTATACTTCCTAGTTAATTTCCATGATTTATTTATATTACCAATGTGAAATGTGAATTACTGAATGTACGGGTATTCAAGGTGAAAAGTTGTGTGAATTGCCAAATGATGAAATTATCACTGATAAAGGAAATACGAGAAGTACTGTTTGAGGCGTAAACTAGCATACATTTAGTGTATGTTAGGATTCCGGATAAGGGGATCGTCACGATTGGACTAGCATACATTTAGTGTATGTTAGGATCCCGGATAAGGTGATCACCATGTATCGGCTAGCATACATTTAGTGTATGTTAGGATCCCAGGTAAGGGGATCACCATGTATGGACTAGCATACATTTAGTGTATGTAAGGATTCCAGGTAAGGGGATCACCATGATTAGACTAGCATACATTTAGTGTATGTTAAGATCCTGGGTAAGGGGATCCCTATGTATTGGCTAGCATACATTTAGTGTATGTTAGGATCCCGAATAAAGGGATCACCTTGCATAGACTCATATGGGGTGATGATGATGGTACAAGTGAAATTGGTATCGGTAGTGTGATAAGCAAAAATAATCATGTTTGATTTCATAAAGTTTGGAATGAAGGTTGAAAGTGGGAGAGGGAACAATTAATAATATTTGGATAAGGAAGGGATTCTAATAAAAACTAGAAGAGAGAAGCAAATGAACTATGAATGCATGTTACCCTATTAAAATTGTTAGATGTTCATGTTGTCATATTTATTGTAATATTCATCTTTCAATAATATGTATTTTGTTTCAGGATCATCACATGCACGACAGGAGTAGATCCTAGCTTATGTTCCTTTCTTGTAATCTAGGTTCTAAGGAGTATACCCTTGTATTTTGTAAACATGAAAATGTTTATATAACTTAATTTGTATAATTAATGTTTAAACTTGATTGAATGAATTTAATCATGTAGTTCATATAACCATACTTCATGCCTATGTAATTATACTTATTTATTTTTATTTATCCATAATGATATTTTGTTATGTAATGCATTTCATAAATATTGCGGTGGATAGGTGTGAGTATAAGTGTGGAAATTAAAACCCAAGATGATTGGGTCGGGAATTAAGTTATGAGATGCGAGCTATTAGAAGTGTAAATAAATTCATGTCAATAACCTAGGACCTTCCGGTATAGGGGGGAACTCCGTTGAAATTCTGGTAGATTTTAATACAAAGACCATGAACATATATATATATATATATATATATACAAAAAAAAAATTATTATGTTTTTTTTTTCGATTAACATGAGATTGTCGTTTTATCCCGGAATGGGGGATGTTACATTTTCTTTCAGTAGCTTGCTACTCTTCATGTAATTTGGTTATTGATGTTCGTTCTAGGAGCGTGCTCCCTATTGTTTCTCATTTGCTTTGTACATGCTTGTCTATATGACTAGCTGGTTCTCCAGCTTGGTTCATTTTGATCTATAATATTTTTTATATTTAATAAAAAAATTATAAAGCCTAATTTCTAATTAATCAAAATGTTCATTGATGAAATATAAAAAAACTAATTAAAAAAAGACCTAAAAAAGCCACCCAAGTTAACTTGTCAAAATCGTGATTTGGGTTATAAGACTAAAATAACCTTATAAAAAAAAATCAAAACAAATTATAAAGTTTAATTCTCAATCAGTCCAATGTTGAAGGATGAGTGTGAAAAAAAAATCAATTAAAAAACAAACATAAAAATTATTAAAGTCAATCTATTAAACCTATGACCTAAGTTATGAGACTAAGATAACCTCATAACAAAAAATAAACGACTAGATTTAATCTAAATTAACTAGTTAAATCTACGACTTTGGTCATGAGATTAAGATAATCCTATAAAGAGAAAATAAAAACAAATTATAAAACTCAATTGCTAATCGATCCTATTGGATCCAATATTGAACGATAGAATTTGAAAAAAATTTTAATTAAAAAATTAATACAAAAAATGAGATAAATCAATATGGATTAACTTGTTAAGCACTATTCTCAGGTCATAAGGTTAGGATAACCTGCCAAACTTGCAACTGAAATAACCTGCCAATTAAAAAAATAAAAATAAATCATGAACCTTAATTCTCAATCAAACACAATATTAAATTATGAAATTAAAAAAAAAATCAATTAAAAAAATGAGTCAACTAGAATAATATGTCATACCCGTAACCTGGGTCATGAGATGTGGATAACCTAATAAAAAACAAATGCAATGTTGAAGGACATGAGACTAAGATAACATTTTATAAAGAAAGTAACAAAACAAGAACCTGATTTAATTAAGGTTAAAATACCATAACTTGTGACCCTAATTATAAGACCAAGATATCCTCATAGAAAACAAATCAAAACAGATTATGAAATTCAATTCTCAATCAACCCAATATTGAATGATAAAATTATAAAAAGTTTCAATTAAAAAAACAAAAAATGATTCAAGTCAACTTGAGCTAACCCATTAAGTACTATTCCCAAGTCTTGAGACCAGGTTAAGCTAATTGAAACCAATAAAACAAATCATGAAACCTAATTCATAATTAACCTAATATTAAATAATAAAATTGAAAAAAAATCAATAAAAAAAAACCCTAGCCAACCAAGTTAACTTGTCAAATCTGCGATCTGTGTCATGAGTGTGAGATAATCAAATAAAATATCTAATATTAAATGATAAAAAAAAAACATTAATTAAAAAAAATAAAAGAAGAAAGGAAAAAAAATAAAGGCAATTGTTTTTTTTGGGACCACACCAAAACATGTGGGGGAAGCATTCTTCATTGTGACAACACTTTCCACACGTGTTTTAGTGTATTGTTAATAATAACCTGGATAATTTTTTTATGTTAAAAAAAACATTTGATCCTACCGTAGCATAGCAATAACTAATGGTATCTTAAATGTTTTAAGTTTTTATATTTAGTATCTCGTATTTGTACTCATATATCTTTTTATCCTACATCTTTCCAATGTTTGCGTTTGTTTTTTGGTTTTTGTAGTTTTAAAATGGTAGTAAAAAAGGGGTGTGTTAAGCTCCTTTCTTCACCGCTTTTTGTTTTTCAGTCAAAGATTGATTTTTTTAAGATTATTGATATAGAAAAAGGACAAACACACCATCAAATTCGATGTTTTTCATTTCAAGCATAGTTTGAGAAATAATGTTAATAATTGGTTTATATGGTAGAAAGATAATTCTAATTTGACTTAATGGATCAAAACTTGATAAATAGATCTTAACATATTAAAAGCCTGAAATAACAAAAATAATTAAATAAAACATAACCTAAATAAACCTTTAAATTCTACAGGCCTTAAAATAAACTAAAAGGTAAATAAATAATAGTCCAACTAACTAAAACAAGATTAAAGTTGAATTTTGTAATATGTTAGTATAATCAATTCTTAACTTCAAACACTAAGTTTTTCTCTCTTGTCTTGATGAATTAGAAGGTCTACCATATGTAACTAGACATATATGGATGTCTACTTTCCAATACAACTAGAATTACATTAAAAGTCATTATATAGGTCTTGTTATGACCAAAATAGTAGCAAAAAGTCAAAATTAGCAAATTTGGATTTTTTATTCCAATCTTTCTGAAATGTTCGGATGCTTTCCTATAAGCCATTTTTTAATATGAATCAAATTAATCAAGGTTTGTTATTAATTATTTGATATCCTTTTGAAGTCCATCTTATCTCATGTATCTTGAAGATGTCTATTAATTGCTTTATTGAACCTTTTTAGTCTAAGTTTTGTGACTGACCTAATGAAACCTTTAATGGATCTCTTGGTTTTGAAATTAAGATCACATCATTCCTTCTCTCCTCGGAATGATTCACCATCAAATCATCACCTACATCAAACAAAGAAAGATCAAATACATTAAATGTAGCACTAATACCATGTTCACTTGGTAATTCCACTTTGTAGGCATTATCACTAATCTTTTTTAAGAATTTGAAATGGTCTGTCTCCTCTCAACATCAACTTAGATCTCCTTTGAGTATGAAATATATATTTTCTCATATGCATCCAAACCTAATCTCCTGGTTCAAATACTGTCTTTTTCCTTTCTTTATTGGTTTTAGATACATATTGCTCATTCACCTTTTTGATTTGTTATCGTACTTTGACAACCTGTGCTACAATTCCCATAAAAAATAACTCTTTCATCAACAAGTAAAGACAATAAATCCATGGGATCATTAATAAGATAAATTCATCCAACTTTGAAAAAAATATTAGATACTCTTTACCCCTTTGGTGCATTCTTTGGTGATAGGTAGCTCATAATAAACTAAGACTTGTGACTTTTGTATAATGCAAGGGCATGCCACCGATTCTTGCCTAACTTTTCAAGATGACTATAAAAATCAAGTTAATGTTATGGGAATGATTATATACCCACAATACAAGTATGATCCCTAATTCTCATACTTACAATCCTACATAAAGGGATCATCCCAACATGAGATATAGGGATCAAAGAGATGGTTTTGCATCATAAAATCAAGGTGTTAACAGGGGCATCAATCTAAGAAATGATTAAATCACTTACATTTAATACATTGACAAAGCAATAAAATATAATGCAATTTTAGCAAAAAATAAGTTAAGTATTCAAAACTTGAAAAAACAAGTAGGGCAACTTGCTAATATTGTTAACAAGTTAGAATCACAAGGTTCTAGAAAGCTGCCTTCATAAGTTATGCCTAGTAGGGAGAATACTTGAGTTATCACATTGAGGAGTGGAAAACCATTAAGAGGTCCTGAAAAATGCATTGATGACTTGGAAGACAAACAAAAGTTGAGCATGGAACATCCTTACTTGTTATTGAACCTTCTAAAATTTCTCCAAGCATAATTGAATCAATTTTCATTCCTTTTAAGAAAAATTCTAAACCTTTGAATTCTTCTTTTAAGCTAATTCTATTTTTTTTTCCCTTTGAGTTCTTCTAACTCACATACAAAAGAGAAGAAGAAAATGAAATTTCAGAAATGTTTAGGAAAGTTGAAATCAATATTTCACTCTTAAATGCAATCAAGCATGCCATTGGCTATGCAAAATTTCTTAAAGAACTATGCACAATAAAAGAAATAAAAGAAATGAGAAACTAGGTTAATGAAATAATAAATATGAGGGAGAAGTATATGTTATTATTAAAAAAAAAAAAAAAAGACAAAGGTCCATTTCAAATCTTCTTTTAAGCTAATTCTATTTTTTTTTTTTCCTTTAAGTTCTTCTATCTCACACATAAAAGAGAAGAAAAAAATGAAATTTCAGAAATGTTTAGGAAAGTTGAAATCAATATTTCACTCTTAAATGCAATCAAGCATGCCATTGGCTATGCAAAATTTCTTAAAGAACTATGCACAATAAAAGAAATAAAAGAAATGAGAAACTAGGTTAATGAAATAATAAATATGAGGGAGAAGTATATGTTATTATTAAAAAAAAAAAAAAAAAAGACAAAGGTCCATTTCAAATCTTCTTTTAAGCTAATTCTATTTTTTTTTCCTTTAAGTTCTTCTATCTCACACATAAAAGAGAAGAAAAAAATGAAATTTCAGAAATGTTTAGGAAAGTTGAAATCAATATTTCACTCTTAAATGCAATCAAGCATGCCATTGGCTATGCAAAATTTCTTAAAGAACTATGCACAATAAAAGAAATAAAAGAAATGAAAAACTAGGTTAATGAAATAATAAATACGAGGGAGAAGTATATGCTATTATTAAAAAATAAAAAAAAACAGACAAAGGTCCATTTTCTATTTCTTATTAAATTGACAATACAAGTTTTGAAAGATTCGTGTTACTTCAAGAGTTTCAATTATTGAAATGCTAAAATCTATCCGAGAAACTTTTAATCATGGTACTTTTTTATTTTTATTTTTAAAAGGGAAAAAATAACTAGGCTACAAAGAAAAAGTACAGAGCATTATTGTAAAACACTTTAAAAAAGCGTGTACACTGACTTCATGGTCTTTTTTTTCTTCATTTTGCTGCTCCTCCATCATCAACCACAAAATTAATTGCCTGCTGCGCTAACCATGGCTGATGCTCTTGTATCAAAGGTCTTGCAGCAGCTAACTTCAGCCATTGAAAATGAGTCAGCATTAATCCTTGGTGGGAAAAAGAAGGTTGAAAAGCTTAGTACAACCCTCACTGCTATCAGATCTGTGCTCATTGATGCTGAGAAAAAGCAAGTGAAAGAAAGGAGTGTGCGGGTTTGGTTAGAACAGCTTGAGGCCATATCTTATGACTTGGATGACTTGCTAGATGAATGGAACACCAAGATCTGTGAACCAAAAAGAATGGAGATAATGGACCATCATCATTCTTCCCTTTCCAAGAAGATGGTACGTCTCTCCAACTTTCTTTCTCCATGTTTTTGTGTCAATCAACTTGTTATGCATCGTGATATTGGTAGCAAGATGGAATGTATTAAAGAAAGACTAGATGAGGTTGCAAATGAGAAAGACAAGTACCATTTTAATCTTGACGGCAAGACGGAAGAAGCAGAGCGACAGGAAACTACACCTCTAATTGATGTTTCAGAGGTATGCGGTCGGGACTTCGATAAAGATACTATAATAAGTAAGCTGTGTGAAGAATTCGAAGAAGAGAACTGCCCTCATGTTGTCTCCATAGCTGGGATGGGAGGCATGGGAAAGACAACTCTTGCTCAGTTGGTGTTCAGTGATGATAAAGTGACTGCTCATTTCGAGCACAGAATCTGGGTGTGTGTTTCCGAGCCTTTTGATAGGATCCGGATTGCAAAAACGATCATTAATGCTTTTGATGGAGTTGATGCTTTTGATGAACTCCATACGTACATATGGTGGCAACATTCGCAAGAACATCTGCGCAAGTCTGTCATGGGAAAGAAGTTCCTTCTTGTGCTGGATGATGTATGGACTGATGACTTCAGGATATGGGAACCAATAAAGGTACCCCTTAAATCTGGAGCCCCAGGGAGTAGAATTTTAGTGACTACAAGGAATGAGGGAGTTTCAAAAATGATGGATGCTTCTTACATGCTCCCTCTAGGTAAATTGTCTCCTGAGGATTCTTGGTCATTGTTTAGTAAATTTGCTTTCTACGGAAAGAGCAGAGAGGATCGTGATAATTTAGAAGAAATTGGTAGAGAAATTGCAGACAAATGCCAAGGTCTGCCTCTGGCTGTTAAGTCCTTAGGGAGTCTAATGCGCTTCAAGGAAACGAAACAAGCTTGGGAGAATGTCCTTCACAGTGAATTGTGGGAATTGGAAGAAGCTGAAAGGGGAATTTTTCCTCATCTGTTATTGAGTTATCATGACTTGTCATCCCCCATTAAACGGTGTTTTGCATTTTGTGCTATTTTCCCTAGAGATCATAAGATAGAGAGAGACACTTTGATACAGCTTTGGATGGCTCAAGGTTTCCTTGTTCCAACGGGAAGTGTTGAAATGGAGCAAATAGGTGCAGAGTATTTTGATAACTTAGTAATGCGGTCATTCTTTCAAGATTTGGAAAGAGACAAGGATGATTTCAGCATTGTTGCTTGCAGGATGCATGACATTGTGCAAAGCTTTGCCCAGTTTCTTTCAAAGAACCAATGCTTCGTTATCGAATTTGATGACAACAAAGTGTTAGAGCTGAATACAAAAGCCCGTCACATGACCTTAATGGGTAAAGAGGAACAGTTTCATCCCGTCATTTTCAACCTGAAAAATCTACGGACACTGCAGGTCCTACAAAAGAATGTGAAGACAGCTCCTCCTGATCTATTTCATGGCATGCAGTGCCTTAGGGGATTGGATTTGAACCATACTTCAATTACAAGACTACCGAGTGCTATTGGTAGACTTTTTCATTTAAGATGGTTAAATTTATCTGGCTTGAATTTTGTAGTGCTGCCTGATACTATCTGTAAGTTGTATAATTTGCTGGCCTTAAAACTTCATGGTTGTAGACGTCTTCGTAGACTACCTAGAGGCCTCGGAAAGCTAATCAACCTGAGATATCTTAATATTGAAGAGACCGAAAGCCTTAGCGTATTGCCACAAGGAATTGGGAGATTAAGTAACCTCCGCACTTTGAGCAAGTTTTGTATTGGTGAGAATGGGGAAGGATGTAATGTTGGAGAACTGAAAAACCTCAATCATCTCAGAGGGCATCTGGAAATAAGTGGGCTAGAGAAGGTCAGAGATGTGAATGAAGTGATGGAGGCGAACTTGAAAAATAAGGAGCACCTAAGAAGTTTGGATCTAGCATTCTCGTTCGGAGGGCAAGAGCTGATCACAAATGTTCTTGAAGCTTTGCAACCACATCCTAACTTGGAAGCTTTACTTGTTTACGACTATGGTGGATCAATTTTGCCCAGCTGGATGTCATTGCTTACAAAGATGAAAGATTTGAAACTCCTCAGATGTGTAAACTGCAAGGAGTTGCCTCCTTTAGGGAAACTCCCATCTCTAGAAAAACTTCTGATAGGACACTTAAACAATGTAAAATGCGTTGGTGTTGAGTTTCTTGGGATAGATCCTGTCACAGATCAAAATTCTGTTACAGAATCAATTGTTTTATTCCCAAAGTTGAAAGAGCTCACCTTTCGCTATATGGTGGAGTGGGAAAACTGGGATACAACAACAATAACCTCAGCTGCAACAAGGAGGACAATGCCATGTCTGCGCTCATTATCACTCTATGATTGCCCCAAGCTTAAGGCAATACCAGAAGGCCTCAAGCAGAGGCCTCTGGAGGAATTGATCATCACCAGGTGCCCCATTTTGGAACAGCAATGATGTAGCCATGGCCTTCCAATTGACTAGCACTTCTTGACAAACCATGCACTACCTGGAAATTTTGGTCAAGTCATGATTCTGTCAAGTGCTGAGTTTTGTTTTCGTATATTTCAAAAGCTTTCCAACTATTATTTCTAGAAGTTCTGTTTGTCTAATTTGGGATTTCTGGCTTCATTTAATTAAACTTTGCATAGTATTCAGCTCATCCACAATTCATTTATAGCATCCACAAACCAATGTTCTGTGGAAAAACTTGGTTTGGAAATTGCATTCTTTATTGTCTATCTTATTTGGAATTTAGATTAGTTCGTAAAAGAACACTAGTTGCGGTAGCTGAATCTCGGGTTGTCATGACTGCATGATATCAGCTTCATGGTGTAATGCCACCAACACTGTGGACTCTTGAAAAAAATGCTTGCAAATAAAGTAATCTCAATCAATAACTTGTTCGGAAGAGGATTAAGAAGACAAAAAAGAAAGGGAATCTCAGGATTTTATTGCTATGGAATTACAATCCTATCTTAAATAGTCTTACAAATAACAGCTAAAACTAACTAGACAAAGACAAGAATAGTTAATATTAACTACTACTTCTACTTAAATTATTGGTTTTGTTTACTGGAAATCAACTGCTCCTTCCGCATTGCTGGGATCTTAGCATGCACACAATATTTCAATTCATTGGAACTTGCATCAATGTAATTGTTAGCTTTAGCACCATTCTTTCTTTTGTTAGACTCAATTTGTTTCTTTACTTTTGACTTTGTTTTTAATGTTCTTGATCATTAGAACTTACATCAATTTACTCTCTCCAAGCAACTTGCCTCAGGCAAGTAATGTTTGGTATAGTCTTGAAGTAATTGAGGATTAAGGTGATGAACTTCACTGCCTTTGTAACCACATTGCCTCCGAGTTGGAGTTGGGTTTGGATGCCCATTTCACCAATCTGAAGTGTTAATATTGAATCAACAACTTTTTTTGTTGGCTAAACTCGAGGGATTGTTGAAGGAGGATTCTCCACTTCTGAATGGATACAGAACCATAATAAGTTGTAAGATCTTTCATATTGAAAATTGGACTAAACTAGAAATTTGTTGGTACATCAATTAAAAAGGCATTAGTTACCAACTTCATAAGGATCTTGAATGGACCACCTCTCCTAGCATGCAATTTGTTATATGTTATAGGGGGAAACCTTCCAGGTCATAATATGACTAAAAACAAGTCCACTTCCTTAAAATATAGCTCCCTCATGTGTCTATTAGCTTGTGTAGCATATTTTACAACCTGATCTGCCAAAATCCAACCTTGTTTCATTAGTTTTTTGAGGTAGAGGCAAGGAAGTGACATCTATAGGAATCTTAGAGTTTAACCCATAGATCAATTCAAATTCTGTGATGCATGTTATTTGATTGACATAATTATTGTACGCAAATTCAACTTGTGGTAAAATTAAATCCTAATTTACAACGTGATCATTAGTTAAGCATTTAGATAGATTGCCAAGACTTCTATTAGTAACTTTAGTTTCACCATCAATATATAGGTGGAAGGTATTAGAGAAAAGATGTTTCATTCCTAATTTAACCCAAAGTGTCTTCTTGAAGTAACTGACAAATTTGAAATTTTTTTCATAGATAATGGAAACTAGAATGCCATATAGCCGCACGATTTCTTTTGAGAACAGAGAAGCAATATGAGAAGCATCAAAGGTCTTTCATCAAGGAACAAAATGCACCATATAGGAGAATTGATCTACCACCACTATGATATAATCATTACCATGAACTGTCCTTGGAAGGCCAAGTGCAAACTCCATGCTCTAATCAAGCTAGGGTCTCTATGGAATTGTTAATGGAGTATATAGCCCAGTATTGTGCTTGTTTCCCTTGTTGAGTTGGCAAAATCCACACCTATTCACAACGGTGTTGATGTCCCTCATCAAGTTTGGCCAATAGAAGTAATCAACAACCAAAAAAGATGTTTTATCTTGCCTAAAATATCTTGTTCCATGCAACTATTAAACAATAAACTTCCTTAAAGACCCTTTAGAAACACATATACGACCACCCTTAGTCACATAGTCATATATTATTGCATAGTCCGATACTGGAATGGGAGGACTGTTGTGCAAAGAATCCCAAACTTACTTTAAATCTAAGTTTGTACTATAGTAGTTCTTCATTGAAACATCTTGAATGACTTGTTGAGAGAATGGCTAATGGATGAGGCATATGACTAAATGCATATGCTACCTTGTTCTCATATATAATCTTGTGTTTCATAACAAAGTTGAATTGTTGTAAATAACTTAACTGTTGAACATGTTTAGCACTCAAATTGTTTTGAGAATGTAAGTACTCTAAGGAGTAATGGTTTATAAATAGAATGAACTTGTGATGGATAAGGTTGGGCCTTCAATGCTTCAAAGTTTGAATAAATGCATACAATTCTAGGTCATGGGCTAAGTATTTCCTCCAGTATCATTCAATTTTAACTATAATATGCAATAGGATGTCTTGCCTGACTAAGCACACCTTTAATGCCTATGTGAGATGCATCATAAAAAAACTTTAAAAACTTGAGAGAAGTTAGGAAGTTTGAGAATAGGAGCCTCTGCCATCTTTTTCTTAATGTCTTTAAAGGTTTATGCTGCTGCAGAAAATCACTTAAATACTTTGGCTTTTAAACACTCTGTGATTGCAGCTATGATGGTACTAAAAGCTTGAATAAATTAATGATAAAAGGTGGCTAGACCCTAAAAGCTTCCAACTTCAAAAAAAAAAAAATTATGGTTCTAGCCACTCTCTAATTGCTTGAATATTCTCAATGTTTGTTTCAACTTATTGTTAGAATATGATAAAGCCTAAAAAAATTCACCTTGGATTGAAGAAAAGAACATTTGTTAGGGTTAGCATAAAACTTCTCTTGTTATAGTACCTAGAAAATTTGTTCCAAATGTTTTTAGGTGTTCCTCCATATTCTAATTGAAAATAAATATATCATCAAATATACTACAACACACCTGTTTAGAAATGATTTTAAAGTTTGAGTCATCACCCCCGTAAAGGTGCTTGGTGCATTTGTTAGACCAAAAAATGCTTGTAAATAAAGCTATCTCAATAACTTGTTCAAAAGAGGATTAAAAACAGAAGAAAGAAATAGAATCTTGGGATTTTATTGCGGGTCAATCCATTGGAGAGCCGGGTACTCAACTAACATTAAGAACGTTTCATACCAGCGGAGTATTCATAGGGGGTACTGCCGAACATGTACGAGCCCCCTCTAATGGAAAAATCAAATTTAATAAGGGTTTGGTTCATCCCACACGTACACGTCATGGGCATCCTGCTTTTCTCTGTTCTATGGACTTATATGTAACTATTGAGAGTCAAGATTATACACAACGTGACTATTCCACCAAAAAGTTTTCTTTTAGTTCAAAATGATCAATATGTAGAATCAGAACAAGTGATTGCTAAAATTCACTCGGGAACATACACTTTGAATTTTACAGAGAGGGTTCGAAAACATATTTATTTCGATTCAGAAGGAGAAATGCACTGGAGTACTGATGTATACCATGCATCTGAATTTACATATAGTAATGTCCATCTTTTACCAAAAACAAGCCATTTATGGATATTGCCAGGGGGTTCGTGCAGATCCAGCATAGTCCTGTTTTCGCTACACAAGGATCAAGATCAAATAAACGTTCATTCTCTTTCAGTCGAAAGAGGATATATTTCTAACCCTTCAGTAAATAATGATAAAGTTAAACACAAATTCTTTAGTTCATATCTTTCGAGTAAAAGTAAAAAAAAAAGTAGGATTCTTGATTATTCAGACCTTAATCGAATCATATGTACTGGTTTCATATATCCTACTATTCTCCACGAGAATTTTGATTTATTGGCAAAGAGGCGAAAAATTAGATTTATCATCCCATTCCAATCGATTCAAGAAAAAGAACTAATGTCCCATTCCGATATCTTGATTGAAATACCTATAAATGGCATTTTCCGTAGAAATAGTATTTTTGCTTATTTTGACGATCCCCAATACCGAAGAAAGAGTTCAGGAATTACTAAATATGTGGCTATAGGGGTGCATTCAATTGTCAAAAAAGAGGATTTAGTTGAGTATCGAGGAGTCAAAGAATTTCAGCCAAAATACCAAATGAAAGTAGATCGCTTTTATTTCATTCCCGAGGAAGTGTATATTTTACCCGAATCTTCTTCCCTATTGGTACGGAACAATAGTATCATTGGAGTCGATACACAAATCACTTTAAATACAAAAAGTCGAGTAGGGGGGTTGATCCGAATAGAGAGAAAAAAAAAATGGAACTTAAAATCTTTTCTGGAGATATCCATTTTTCGAGGGCGACAGATAAGATATCCCGATACAGTGGTATCTTGATACCACCAGGAACAGTAAAAACAAATTCTAAGGAGTCGAAAAAGGTGAAAAATTGGATCTATGTCCAACGGATCACACCTACCAAGAAAAAGTCTTTTGTTTTAGTTCGACCAGTACTCATATATGAAAGAGGGGACGGTATAAATTTAGAAAGACTTTTTCCGCCGGATTTATTACAGGAAAAAGAGAATCTGAAACTTCAAATTGTCAATTATATTCTTTATGGAAATGGTAAACCAATTCAGGGAATTTCTAACACAAGTATTCAATTAGTTCGTACTTGTTTAGTGTTGAATTGGAACCAAAACAAAAAAAGTTCTTCTATCGAAGAGGCTCGTGCTTATTTTGTTAAAGTAAGTATAAATGGTCTGATTCGTGATTTCCTAAGAATCCACTTAGGGAAATCACGCATTTCCTATATCAGCAGAAAAAGGAACGATCCATCAGGTTTGGGATTGATCTCTGATAATGGGCCAGATCGCACCAATATTAATCCGTTTTATTCCATTTATTCCAAGACAAGGATTCCACAATCACTTAAACAAAATCAAGGAACTATTAGTATTAGTACGTTGTTGAATAGAAATATGGAATGTCAATCTTTGATAATTTTGTCATCATCTAATTGTTTTCGAATGGATCCATCCAACGGTGTAAAATCTTATAATGTAATAAAAGAATCAACTAAAAGAGATCCTATAATTCCAATTAGGAATTTGTTGGGCCCTTTAGGAACAGCCCTTCAAATTGCGAATTTTTATTCATTTTACCATTTACTAACTCATAATCATATCTCGGTAATTAAATATTTGAAACTTAACAATTTAAAATTAAAACAGACTTCAAAAGTACTAAAATATTATTTAATGGATGAGAACGGTAGAATTGTTAATCACGATCCGTACAGTAACAACGTTTTGAATCCATTCAAATTGAATTGGTATTTTCTCCATCATAATTATCATCATAATTATTGTGAAGAAACATTCACAATAATTAACCTGGGACAGTTTATTTGTGAAAATGTATATATGACAAAAAACGGACCACGCCTAAAATCAGGTCAAGTTCTAATTGTTCACGCCGACTCTGTAATACTAAGATTGGCTAAGCCCTATTTGGCCACTCCAGGAGCAACTGTTCATGGCCATTATGGGGAAATCCTTTACGAAGGAGATACATTAGTTACATTTATATATGAAAAATCGAGATCTGGTGATATAACGCAGGGTCTTCCAAAAGTGGAACAGGTGTTAGAAGTGCGCTCAATTGATTCAATATCGATAAACCTAGAAAAGAGAGTGGAGAATTGGAACGAGTGTATAACAAGAATTGTTGGAATTCCTTGGGGATTCTTGATTGGTGCTGAGCTAACTATAGTCCAAAGTCGTATTTCCTTGGTTAATAAGATCCAAAAGGTTTATCGATCCCAGTGGGTACAGATCCATAATAGGCATATAGAAATTATTGTACGCCAAATAACATCAAAAGTCCTGGTTTCAGAAGATGGAATGTCTAATGTTTTTTCACCCGGAGAACTAATTGGATTGTTGCAGGCGGAACGAGCGATGCGCGCTTTGGAAGAAGCGATCTGTTACCGAACCGTATTCTTGGGAATAACGAGAGCATCTCTGAGTACTCAAAGTTTCATATTCGAAGCGAGTTTTCAAGAAACTGCTCGCGTTTTAGCAAAAGCTGCTCTCCGCAGTCGTATCGATTGGCTGAAAGGCCTGAAAGAAAACGTCGTTCTAGGTGGTATGATACCCGTTGGTACCGGATTCAAAGGATTAGCGCACCGCTCAAGCCAACATAAGATCATTCCTTTCAAAATTAAAAAGAAGAATTTATTCGCCGGGGAAATGAGAGATATTTTGTTTTACCACAGAGAGTTATTTGATTCTTGCATTTCAAAAAATTTCTATAATATATCAGAACAATCATTTATAGGATTTAACGATTCCTAAGAGTGGATTCGTCCTTTTAACTGTCGGTGGTCCCGTGATTTCTTACATTTACATGTGATTTGTTAATATTTGTTATTTGTTAATAGTAATAAATAAAAGTAATAAATAAAGATAATATAAATATAATAAGGAATAGAAAGAAATTATTCGCTTGGATCGTGTATCAACGTCCAATTACAGGAAAAGAAAAGGTTCCATCGAAACAATTATTTATTTCAGGGTATCTCGTTTCTTTTTTTTTTCAAAGAAAAAAAAACAGAGAGAAAGTGTGGAGAGCAATGATAAGAAGATATTGGAACATTAATTTGAAAGAGATGTTGGAAACAAGAGTTCATTTTGGTCATGCTACTAGAAAATGGAATCCGAAAATGGCACCTTATATGCAAAGCGTAAGGGTATTCATATAACAAATCTTACTAGAACTGCTCGTTTTTTATCAGAAGCGTGTGATTTGGTTTTTGATGCAGCAAGTAGGAGAAAACAATTCTTAATTGTTGGTACCAAAAATAAAGTAGTTGATCCAGTAGAGCGGGCTGCAATAAGAGCTCGGTGTCATTATGTTAATAAAAAATGGCTAGGCGGCCTTTTAACGAATTGGTCCACTACAGAAATGAGACTTCAAAAGTTCAGGGACTTGAGAATGGAACAAAAGACAGGGGGAATCCACCGCCTTCCGAAAGGGGATGCGGCTCGATTAAAGAGACAGTTATTTCACTTGCAAACATATTTGGGCGGGATTAAATATATGACAGGGTTACCCGATATTGTAATAATCGTTGATCAGCAAGAAGAATATATGGCTCTTCAAGAATGTATCACTTTGGGAATTCCAACAATTTGTTTAATTGATACAAACTGTGACCCGAATCTCACAGATATTTCGATTCCAGCGAATGATGACGTTATAGCTTCAATCCGATTAATTCTTAACAAATTAGTATTTGCGATTTGTGAAGGGCGTTCTAGCTATATACAAAATCCCTGATTAATAATAAGATAAATAAATTCTTTTTTGAATTCCATAGATTGACGGAATCCGTTACTATTTATGAATCTCATAAAAGAGATAAAAAACTGGGGATATTATGTGATTAGTTGGTATCTAAATATACAATTCAAGTGAGCAAGTCGAAAAAAAGACGATTGAATCAAAATAATTTCTTGTAAAGTTTTCTTTCTTTCAGAGGACAATATGAATGTTCTATCATATTCCATTAACACATTAAAAGGGTTATATGAAATATCTGGTGTGGAAGTAGGCCAGCATTTCTATTGGAAAATAGGCGGTTTCCAAGTCCATGCCCAAGTACTTATTACTTCTTGGGTTGTAATTGTTATCTTATTAGGTTCAGCCATTGTAACTGTTCGGAATCCACAAACCATTCCTACTGACGGTCAGAATTTCTTCGAATATATCCTTGAATTTATTCGAGATGTGAGCAAAACCCAGATTGGAGAGGAATATGGTCCATGGGTTCCCTTTATTGGAACTTTGTTTCTATTTATTTTTGTTTTTAATTGGTCAGGGGCGCTTTTACCTTGGAAAATCATAGAGTTACCTCATGGGGAGTTAGCCGCACCCACGAATGATATAAATACTACCGTTGCTTTAGCTTTACTTACATCAATAGCATATTTTTATGCGGGCCTTAGCAAAAAAGGATTAGGTTATTTCGGTAAATACATACAACCAACTCCAATCCTTTTACCCATTAACATTTTAGAAGATTTCACAAAACCTTTATCACTTAGCTTTCGACTTTTTGGAAATATATTAGCGGATGAATTAGTAGTTGTTGTTCTTGTTTCTTTAGTACCTTCAGTGGTTCCTATACCTGTCATGTTCCTTGGATTATTTACAAGTGGTATTCAAGCTCTTATCTTTGCAACTTTAGCTGCGGCTTATATAGGTGAATCCATGGAGGGACACCATTGACTAAGTTTTGAAATAGTCTTTTTTAGCTTAGTGTAAGGTAATCTATGCCTTGCTCGAGATAATCTTCTTTGTGAACATAAATATACACATAAATAGACAAAAAAGTCTATAAGATCTAGAAGAATAGTAAAAAAGATTACGATATTAGGGAATTGTAAAAAAAAAAAATTAGGTTCTATAGAGCGATTCCCATTTCAGTCGATTTTATTCAATTCAAAGATTGACCAAAAGAAAATATTAATAAAGAATAAATTACATGAACTTAGATCAACCAAAGACTTATATTTCTATGCAATGATTTAGACTAAGAAATTCGCCCATTTAGATTGATTGTATCCATGTGGGATAGCTAAATTCTAAATTAAATAAAAGGAAGATAGGGGTTTACAAAAAATGAGATTCAAGAGAAAATGGTTTCGTTAGAAGAGTGGGATCAAACTAGGTATATGTAATATATATAATCGCTATAAGCCAACTTTCCTTTATAGATGTTTCGAAAAATGTTTTTAAAATACGACTGAATCCAAGATACAAATAGTTGGTTTACGTTATGGAAGAAAGACATGTATATGTAATAGTAGGCTAGTTATATATGAGCTAAAAGATATATCTAATATGCCCTCCTATTATTGAGAATTGGGGTAGGGATTCCAATAAAAGTCCTTCCATTTCATTTGTAACTGTGAATTCAATTCAATATTGAATAAAGAAATTCAATCAAGAAAAAGAACAAAGAGTTCGAATTCAAAGAATGGTTCGGAACAAAGAAAAAAATGGAATTATAAGATAAGTAACAAGTAGAATTATAAGATAAGTAACAAGTAGCCTTACACCAATCAAGAAATCACTTCCATATTGGAATCTCACCAATTTAAAGTTTAACTTTATCACAACAACCTACCTTTTGGAATTACAACCCTATCATAAATAGTTTTACAAATAACAGTTACTTAATAACTAAACAAATCCTAATGGTTAAACTAACTAGATTAAAAACAACAAAAATTTATATTAACTACTACTGTTATTGGAAATCAACTACTATTTCCTATCAACATATATTGTTGGAATTTTAGCTTACACATATAACTTCAATCCACTAGAACCTGCATCAACATAATCCTTAGCTTTAGGACCATTTCCCCCTTTGTTAGACTCAATATGTTTCTTTCCTTTGACTATGTTTTTGTTGTCCTTGTCTTAGATCATTAGAACTTGCATCATGTTATCGCTTGACAATATGATTTATCAGCTAATTACAATATGGTAGCAATCAGTGCTTTTTAGTGATTGACATGTTGATGAAGCTTAGCTTCATGTTGTCACTTGACAGTCTGATTTATCATCTAATTACACTATAGTAGCAATCATGTGCTTTTTAGTGATTCACATGTTGATAAAGCTTAAAAAGGGTTGACATTAGAAAAAAAAATAATAATAGAAAGGACAAAGCAAACTAATACAATATTAATATTAACTATTATTGGTATTGGAAATCAACTACTCTTTCATGTCAACATATATTGCTGGAATTTTAGCTTGCATAGATTATTTCAATCCATTGAAACCTATATCAACATAATCCTTAGCTTTATAACTATTTTTTCTCTTTGTTAGACTCAATATGTTTCCTTCTATTGACTATTTTTTTTATGTCCTTGCCTTGATTATTAAAACTTGCATCAGGTTATCGATTGACAATTTGATTCATCAACTAATTAAATTATGGTAGCAATTATGTTCTATTTAGTGATTAGACATGTTTATGAAGCTTAGAAAGGATTGACATTAAAAAAAAAATTAATAGAGAGGACAGAGCAAACTAATGCACCATTAAAATTGTTTTATTGTTTTTTAATTACTTCAAATTAATATGTTTTTAGTGTTTTCAAATCATTTTGATGTACTGATGTCAAAAATAATTTTTAAAAAATAAAAAAATTCTTTAACATATATTTTAAATCAAAATATTTTTTTTAAAAGCAATTATAATCAAACCGTGAAGCAAACAAGCTCTTCAGAGTAGAGGGACAATAAAAGCTTTTTACCAATGGTTCGACATATAGTTTCCTTTTGATTGGTGTATCCATTGCGGATACATCAACATTGATGAAGCCCGATCAGCTTCTGTGCTCTGAATCACGAGTGATAGTCTTGTGACCATGAGCAGGCCTCAGGTCCAACTTGCATTCAGCTGAGACCAGGAGCTCGAGGCCCTCCAAACCACCCCTTGGAGCGCCGCCCATGTGAACACGTGAGCCTGCCTTTTTCTAAATTTTCAAAGTAGAAGAAACCGTTTCCAGCCCGTAACAGATACTTAAATATTTATACACAGGCGCACAAACCCCAGTCAGGTCTTAGCAGCCAACAAAAATATTGAAGACTTTGAAAATTATACTTTCAATGGCGGCATTTCCATTCAACAAAGTTTAGGAGGCTAATTACCAAAGAAACCAAAAATCTACTCATCCATGCATGCATATATAAACTAGTGTCATCTCTATTAGGCTTGGTACAGTCTTCAACACTATGGGTGCCGCTAGCTACACACAAGAATTTACATGTCCAATTTCCCCAGCACGCATGTTCAAGGCCTTAATCTTGGACTCAAACAATTTGATCCCAAAACTCTTGCCGCAAATCGTAAAAAGTGTTGATTTAATCCATGGAGATGGAGGAGCTGGAAGCATAGAGCAGGTCAACTTCACTGAAGGTTTGTAAACAAGGGCTATACATTAAGGATAGTCATGGTAGCTTGCAGCCGCGGATCATGGCCGTCGCGGTGGCCCTGTGAATCACTCGTACGGTTAGGATTCGTGGCTGCAAACAACTGCCATTGCCCTTAGCCTATATATTTAAGCATTCTCGCATAATATACACACACGCACTTAGCAATTTGTTTTACTGATGCAAGTCTTACCATGCATGCAGGTACTGATATCAAATACGTGAAGCATCGAATTGATGAGCTAGACAGAGTCAATCTCGTATGCAAGTACACTATGATTGAAGGGGATCCGCTCGGGGACAAGCTTGAATCTATTGCTTATGAGGTCAGGTTTGAGGTGGGGAGTGATGGAGGTTGCGATTGTAAGATGACAAGCAGTTATTTAATGCTCGGAGATTTTACTCTCAAAGAGGAAGAAATCAAGGCTGGTCAAGACAAAACTAGGGGAATATACAAAGTCGTGGAAGCCTACCTCTTGGAGAACCCTCATGTCTATGCTTAGTTTCGTGTCTTCATCATGAACTAGCTCTATGTATGTTGATCTATCATGTCATTTCAGACATTTGTTCTTCGTATGTTATAATTCAGAATGGTAAGATCAGAATATCACTACTGAAAATTCATGGAAAAAGCATTATTGATATGCACAACCCCATTTTCAATCGTATGTTATGAAATATAAGAGGTAAATCATATTCAGGATACTAGTGAACTGGACAATTCCATTTAAAATCTGTCATGCTTTGATTGTCTCTTGTTTTTTAATAAATATATGCAATAATTCCTCAAAAATTTTTCTAAAAGATAGAACAAGGTACATATCATAAGAATTCAGATTAGTTATTTGAGAGTCACGCTTTGGCATATCTTGAACCTATACCATATTTATTCACTAATTAAATATGACTAGCTAGTTTGCATGGAGAGGGAGAGGGAGAGGGAGACGCAGAGTCTTTTGCTACCATGGGCGGCGAAGGAGTGACCTTTTTCTTTCTTTGTTTCTTTCTTTTGGTAATGAAGGGTGACTTGTTCAAAATTCATAATCTTGGGACGTTTGGAGCAAGCAAAGAGAAAGCATATATGATTGAATGGCTGCCAGTGAAACGCAACATTAAAAGATGTGGTGTGGAATCAACCATTAATAGAGTAATCTTAAAGCCAAAAAAACCCTCGCCCTTTTCTAACCATAGTGGACATTGAAGTGGAACAAGAGTACTATGCATGTTTGAACATCTTCTCCCTACGTCTGTTTTGTTTTCTTTATCTTTTTTCTACATGGCTAAACGGGGTTTGCTGGCTATTTCTATCTTAGAAAATGACATCAACATCATCCCAAATTTAAGCATCCGCCTACATCAAGGGTATATCAAGGGTATGTTTATTTTTATGTTTTAAAAATATTTAAAAATAAATAAAATATTTTTATTTTTTTATTTACTTCAAATTAATATATATTTTTTTAATTTTTAGATTATTTTCATATGCTAATATTAAAAATAATTTAAAAAAAAAAAATTATTTTAATACATTTTCAAGCGAAAAACAGTACTTTAACATAGGGGCGATCATGTTCGGTTCGGTTTGGTTATTTTAGAACAAAAACCAAAATCTAACCGATTGGGTTCGGTTCGGTCTTGGTTCGGTTTCATTTTAGTTCGGTTATTTTATATTAAAAATTAAAAACTATATTGTTTTTTCGAGGTTTTTTTTGTAATTTCTAATGGGTTTGGTCCCGGTTTAGCTTGTTTTTTTTCCAATTTAGCTCAATTTTTCCAGTTCGGTTTTTTTATTACTTTTGGTTCGATTCGGTTTGGTTTTTCAGTTTCATGTTTATGAATGTTATGCCTCTTATTTTCTATGTAGTACACAATACACAACAAAACACATGATAAACACATAACAAAAGAGCTAGTACTCAAAGGCATAACAATCCTTACCGCTAGAAACCGGACACTTGGTTGCCTTGTGGTTTGCGGCAATTCAATCTTGAAGCAATTATTCAAAACCAAAAGGAACATATGATTTTTAGGTAATGTTCGTATAATTCCTAAACAATTCTAGATTTATCTAACAAGATCTTAAGACTCCCTCGAATTTTTTAAGTTTATTATTTTTGCTGCGTATATATTTTTCGAAAAACCCAATATATAAAACCTGGGTCAAGTTGAGTTTTTTTAACAATTTTGGAGGTTAATCGATTAAAACTTAGATGACTTATCTAATCGATTTATTATTCAATTAACCTGAACAAACTTGGATGAAATATGACAAGGTTAATTGTAAGATAATTTTTTTCAAATTTTTGTTCAAAATGACATATGCTTTCTTTGTTCAAATTTAAAATAGATTTGGATTGACCAACAAATTCACAATTTAGGTCTCACTTTAGCTTCTAGATCTAATAGCTATCAACATATTGGAATCCTTTTGAATTGAATTTAATTAATAAGTTTTAATGAAATTTTATGTTGGGAAATCACTTAAGTGTTTAGAATTGAATTTCAAATAAAATTCAATCTTTAAAAATGCTACAAAAGTAAATTAGAGCGGTCAATACAATTCCAAAAAGCAAAAATTTAATATTAAAATTAATATTTTAAAACATCTAGCTTTAAAGAAATAAAATGAAGGTAATGAGAAAAATAAATAAAATAAAATGAATTTTATTTTATTTTTTTAATATATAAATTAAATTTATTTATTAATTAAAATTAAATTAAATATTATAATAATTAGATGAGTGAAGATGTGAAAGTTATTTTAAACCCATCCTTTCATTCCTATCCCAAGTTACTTCTAAAGAGGCACGCACATGATCGAGCATGCAAATGAAATCCACCAATTCCAAATTAAGACTGCCTCTTGTCCGTACAGTAACAACCTTAACAGAAAAAATACACCGACCAGTGCTGTCATCGGCGGCGGCGACAAAAACAACCTCATTATCATCACTGATCTTAGAATCTTACCTCCAACCTCACATAAACGACACCATTTATGCCAAAAACAGAACATTGGACAGCTACATAAAATCAGGGAACGTTACCCTTGCTCAAAAACTATTCGATGAAATGTCCATGTGTGATGTTGTTACATATAACTTGATGGTTTCTGGGCTTGGAAAATACGGAATACCAAAACAAGCTCTTTACTATTACTATGAAATGGTTTCCTTAGGAATTAAAGAAAGCCCATCAACTTTTTCTTCTGTTTTAAGTATATGCAGCAGCCAAGATGGGTTTTTAAAACAAGGAATTCAAGTTCATTGCAGGATTATTAAACTTGGGTGTGGCTCCAATATGTTCATTAGAACTTCGCTTGTTGGTTTTTATATGCAGATGGGATGTTTTGATTTGGGTTTTAGTTTGTTTGATGAAATGCCTGAGAGAAATTTGGCTACTTGGAATTTGGTTTTACGCGGTTTCTGTGAACTGGGTCGATTCCATGACTTACTAAGAGTGTATCATGAGATGAAATTGGATGGTGTACATCCGAATGGACTTAGTTTTTGTTATTTGATTCGAGGGTGCTGTAATGAAAAGTTTTTATATGAAGGGAAGCAGCTACATTGTCATTTTATTAAAGTTGGATGGGCGAGATCAAATATTTTTGTTGCTAATGCTTTAGTGGATTTTTATTCTGCTTGTAAGAGTTTGAATGATGCAAGGAAATCATTTGAGTCCATTAAGGTGGAGGATGTCATTTCGTGGAATTCAATAGTGTCAGTTTATGCTGATTGTGGCTTATTATTTGAAGCTGTTGAGTTGTTTTATTTGATGCAGTTTTGGGGAAAGCCATCAATTCGTTCATTTGTTGCACTATTGCATTTGTCAAGCTTGAATGGGAATATTTTGTTTGGGAAGCAGATTCATTGTTGTGTCTTGAAGATGGGTTTTGACATTGGAAGTTTTCACGTACAATCTGCGTTGATTGACATGTATGGGAAATGCAGGTACATTGAGAGTTCAGTGTCCGCTTTTGAAAGTGTTCCCAAGAAAACTACACAGATTTGCAATTCTCTAATGACCTCTTTGCTGCACTGTGGTATTGTTTATGATGTAGTTGAGATGTATGGTTTGATGGTTGATGAAGGAATTGGACTTGATGAGGTTACATTTTCCACAACACTGAAAGCAGTATCAGTTTCTGAATTTGCAAGTATGGACAGCTGCAGATTGGTGCACTGTTGTGCAATGAAATTAGGTTTCGGATCCGATATTGCAGTTTCATGTTCGTTGATTGATGCTTATTCAAGGTGTGGTCATTTTCAACTTTCAAAAAAGGTTTTCGAACAACTTCCTTCACCAAATGTAATCTGTTTTACATCAATTATCAATGGGCTTGCACAGAATGGGTTGGGGAGAGAATGCCTTCAGACATTTGAAGCAATGATCCGAAAGGGTTTGGAACCTGATAAAGTGACATTCTTGTGTGTGTTATCTGGATGCAGTCATTCTGGGTTGTTTGAAGAAGGAAGATTGATTTTTTATTCAATGAAAGCCCAGTATGGGATCTGTCCAGCAAAGGAACATTTTTCCTGTATGGTTGATATCTTGGGGCGTGCAGGTTTGCTTGATGAAGCTGAAGAGTTGACGCAAAAGGCACCTGGAAGAGGTGATTGTGTGATGTGGACCTCATTATTGCGAAGCTGTAGGATCTATAGGAATGAAATTGTAGGAAGAAGAGCTGCAAAGGCATTGTTAGAGCTTGACCCAGAAGATTTTTCAGTGTATTTGCAAGTATCAAGCTTCTATTCTGACATTGGAGAATATGAAGCCTCAATGCATATTAGAGAGCTCGCTATAGCAAGAAAGTTGACAAGGGAGATTGGTCGCAGTTTTATTGAGGTGAACAATCCCCATATAGATTGGAGCTCTGTCCAAAATAAGAAAACTGAAGACATCAGACATAGCCTCAGACAGTAGACAGCAATTGAACTTTCTTTTCACAAAATCTAGCCCTTCTTGTCAAGTCTACTAAAATATCTATGTAAAGTTTTCTTTTGCTTGAAGCGTTTGATGTGCATGTAGTGGGAAGTCACCATAAGCTTTTTGGCTGCCCTGTTTGGTCCAACAAAACAGTTGGATTTCTTCATAGCTTGAAGTATTTTGCATTGTTTCTCTGCCTCATTGTATACTTTTGCAGTAAACATTTAATTTACGTCTTCAAAGAGAGAACAGAAGCCGAAGGCAGAATCCATGAACACTTCGAATGGTCTGTGTATTTGTTGAGTAAAGCAAAGTAGTTTAAAAAAAAATTCCTTGTACTTTAAGTGTGGGGGCGTAGAAATTCTTGCTTGTTAATGTGCTTTTAAGCCAAGCCATAGAGCCCACAAAGCTCCAGATTTCAATATCTAATCTGCACATATAAATAATCACCTAATGTTCACAAGGACTTGCATAAATCAATTAGTGTTGCGAAACATAAAGAACTGACAATATAATGGATAAATTCTTCTTCATTTCCCTTCTTGGTTTGCTGATAGTGGCTCACGGAGTTGCAGGAAACATGGCATGTGACAGCATTGCCATGCTTGAGAAGCTTGAAAACTTTGGCATAGAAGAAGTAGATGAGACAGAGCTTTCCAAGGTTGTTCCATCATGGACAAGTGAACGTGGGGGCAAGGTTCTTGTCAATGTTGATAGCTTTGGTGCTGTTGGAGATGGGGTTTCTGATGATACTCAGGTGCGTTCTGTTTTCTTGAAATAACTTCATAAACTTTTTAGTATTTGGTTTTCCTTGGTGGTTAAGCTTCACAAGTCAACTCCAAAATTGAACACCGACCTTTAAAGAACCAGCTAGCCTGGAGCTTATGTAATACCATTTGAAGCATACAATATTTCCCTTTCTGTCAACTTTTATGATTCTTTCTATGTTCAAAGTAGTCTTGATGCTGATTATCAACTGGCTTTATTTTGTGTTGCTATATCACCAGGCCTTTGAAAATGCTTGGAACACAGCCTGTACAACACCAAAATCAGTTTTCTTGGTTCCTCCAGGACGGCATTATTTGGTTAATGCAACGAGATTTAAGGGGCCTTGTGCTGATAGGTTGGTCATCCAGGTAATTTGGAAGGCTGTATCAAATTGAGTTGACCAAGACCATATACTTCAGCAGAGATTAGCGTTGTCATTTATTGCTATGAATTATTGTTGGCACTTTTCCAATGTGATAGTAATTTGCATATATCCATATCATCAAACATTCCATCTTCATTATGCGTTTGCAGATAGATGGAACAATAGTGGCACCTGATGAGCCTGAGAATTGGGATCCAAATCTTCCTCGACTTTGGCTATACTTCTCTAAATTGAATGGAGTTCTCTTCCAGGGGAACGGAGTAATTGATGGCTCGGGAAGCAAATGGTGGGCATCATCCTGCAAAAAGAACAAGTCAAATGTAATTCTTCTAAACTCTATCTAGATTTACCCCTACTAGTGTGTTGCAATTCCAAGAGTAAAATGTAACACATATTTCTCTTTCTGTACTTTACAGCCTTGCAGAGGAGCACCAACAGTAAGCATCTGCTTCTTCATTACATTCACCAGTGTTTGAGAAACATATCCAAAACATCAAATAGAACTGCCAAATGTACACTGTTGGAACTAACAGACAAGGATTTTGCAGGCATTAACTATTGATTCAAGCTCAGCTGTAAAGATCAACGGCCTTACTATCCAAAACAGCCAACAGATGCACTTTGTGATTTCCCATTCTGATTCTGTGCGGGTTTCTGATGTGCTAGTCTCAGCTCCAGAAGATAGTCCCAACACTGATGGAATTCATATTACTGGATCAACTAATGTTGTTCTCCAGGACTGCAAAATTGGAACAGGTTTGAAAACCTTATCATCATTCTTTTCTTCCTCTTCCATTTTCTGAGTATAAGAAAATGAGATTTAAAGGGAGAGAGCTCATTCGTTTGTTTTTTAAGCATTTTGTCTTAAAAAATGATAAAAAACAAATCACGAGATAAGTAAAACAATCAAAGAAATTAATCATGATGCATCCATGGAGAAACTTAGAATTCAAGACTAAGTTCCCAAGTGAAACAAGTTTCATGGTGGCAAGTATGCTGGTGTTATAGGCACACTTAGTACCAGGTCGTTGTGTTGATTCTACTTCAATATACAGGTGATGATTGTGTCTCAATCGTGAATGGTAGCTCCAATATCAAGATGAAGAGAATTTTTTGTGGACCAGGACATGGAATCAGGTATATTTACTGTGCAGTCCTACAGCTCAAGGTTCAATTGAATTGTTAATGTCCACAAAGTGTTTAGAACAACTAGGAATGAGTTTCTTATTTTATTATGAACCAATTCTTTTGCGCAAATGTTTCTGCTAATCAGCATTGGAAGTCTTGGGAAGGGCAACTCCACTGGCATGGTAACAAAAGTAGTCTTGGATACAGCATTCCTTCGGGAGACAACAAATGGCCTCAGAATTAAAACTTGGCAGGTAATACTTTGCATGATGATGAACTGTACTGTTCAGACTCTAGAGGCTTCAAGTGCTGTTTTTCTTAAAAATGTTGCAAATCTTACTATATAGGCTGTGCTTTTAAATGTCCAAGTGATCATTCCAGTTTTCTGTTGCAGGGTGGTCATGGTTATGTCCGTGGGGTACGCTTCGAGAATGTGGGAATGGAGAATGTTGCAAACCCCATCATTATTGATCAGTTCTACTGTGATTCCCCAAAAACATGCCAAAACCAGGTAATTCTGCCATTTTCCATTTTACCATATCTTGTAGTAATATATTTGTTACAATAGGCTAACTGCCAACCATCTGACCAGAATCTCCGTTATTTTTATTTTTTTTGCCGTTCTTTCTTTTTAGACATCAGCTGTTGAAATAAGTGAGATAACATACCGGAATATTAGTGGTACCACAAAAAGTTCAAAGGCCATGAAATTCGCATGCAGTGATACTGTTCCTTGCAGCAACATAGTGTTGAGCAACATCAACTTAGAGAAGAAGGATGGCACAGAGGAGACCTATTGCAACTCTGCACAAGGCTTTGGGTATGGTGTCGTGCATCCCTCAGCAGACTGCCTAAGTTCCCATGACAAAAACGATAATGTCACTGGTCAGTCAGCAATTACCAAAGAGTCCAGTGTCATAGATCAGATGAAAATTTCTGAGCCTTCTGAAACCATTACTGAGGATATTATCCACACTGAGCTCTGACTTGATCTTCAAAGAAATTAAACTAATCTTGTTATAATATTGTACTAAATAGGGTGAGTGGAATGTAGGGCATGCTATTGCTGCTAGATGATTTTTCGAGGAGAAATGCCAATCTGCAGTACTAGGGTTCTAAACTTACATCAAGGAGAGATGCTTTCTATGTCATAAGCTTCACAGATTTGTAACAATAATATATCTTTTTTATTTTATTTCTTATTTTTATCCTTTTGGAGTCGCCAAGAATCAATCTCAAGATCATCAAGTCAACTAAACTCAACTGCTGAAGGCGGATGAACTATATATGCCGCAGCTTTAATGGATGTTCATGGAGTAAATTTGTGAAAAGGAGTCACCCTTGGTCACAAATTGATGCTGATTTTCCAAATTCAGCATAAACCAGTTTTATATGCACCATAAAGACAGCTACATATTATTGCAACAGCCATTTCTATTAATCTTGAATATTCATTTACATCTAAAATAAATATTATCCAATTAATTATGAGTAATTGGGCCAAATAGAAAAAACTTTTATTGTTTAGGGACCAAATCCAATTATTCAAGCAATTCAAGGGACTAAACATAGATTAAGACAAATCAACTTTTCTTAGAATTGTAGAAGCTGTGGCGACAAATTAGAATTGAAGAATTCCATGCAGGACCTGGTTTATTTGAAGACTGACTCCGATGTTGTCTGTGCAATTCCTGCTGTGTTATATTATGAGATTAAATATCTCAATTATTTGATACCGAATGAAATCGCATGTGTCGTAATCTATTATTGTACTGTTTGAGTCAAAATATTTATTAATTACATAACTTAAATTAAATATCTTCTTAGAAAATTAAACAAGTTATTTAATAAACTAAATAAATTGCTTAATAAATGAGTCATTTCTTTGAAAACGCATAAATATTATAAAAACAACAACAACAAAAAAAGGAAAAATAATCAAAACATTACATAGTTTTTTAAAGTATATAAAACTATTAAATAATACAATTTAAAAACTAAATAATAAATTTGATGCATATAAAAATAACAAAAAAACGATAACAAGCAACATAATTTTTTGGTAAATAGAGTCACCATACAAAAATTCTAAATTAAAAATTTTATTATGTATTTTATCTTCAAGCAATCTAATTAAATACAAGCTAAACATCCTTATTTATACAAGTTCTAGGTCTATTTTGAAAGAGAGAGAAAATCTAATAAATAATTGTGAACTTATTATAGGGATTCATAAACTAAATAGAAAAATAAAATTATCAAGCATAATATTTGATTCCTTAAACTAAATAAAAAAAAACTAAGAAAATAAATAATTTCCTCTAAAAAGCCTCTTACATCAATCATTTTATATTAGAAATCATCCTAGAGTTTAAATTGTTATTGTATTAATCTCATAAATGTCCAATCAAGATTTTTTAACCCTTTATATTTTTTAATTTTTGGTGTATAACAATTTTAGATATCAATCTTAATCTTTTCATGTTAAAATTTACATATACAGCAACAATTGATAAATTATTTCTCTTCCATTGACTTTTATAGTAATGAATTGTAAATCTTGAATTTGCTTTATCAACATGTAATGTATCCAAATAACCTTTAAAAAAATCTACATTTGTGTTAGTAGTAAACTTGTAATTAAAATCATCAACGGAGCTTAAATTAATTCTTTTTTATTGAATACCTTTTATGTTTCAAGTCATCAATCCTCAAGCCCAAGTTCTTAAATCAGTTTGCTTTAGATTTAATTACGATTCAAGTGAACATTTTTTAGAATCCTATCACCTACAAGTTCATAAAAACAAATGAGAGGTAACTTTTGCATTCCTAAACACTAGCTATAACATTATTTTGAAATGAAGTTGAAATTGTGTATTTAAAAAAAAAAAATTTAATGTTTTTAGATTGTGTTAATATTAAAAATATTTTTTAAAAAAATCAAAAAATATTATTTAAATATATTTTTGAGTAAAATATAAATAGTAACTGTTATGACTCTCTCAAACACCCCCTAAATCTTAAAACCATTCACACGGCATCGTTTCATAAAATTGAATCACTATCACCAAATCAAATAAAGATG
Source organism: Populus alba (assembly GCF_005239225.2). Classification (NCBI taxonomy): domain Eukaryota; kingdom Viridiplantae; phylum Streptophyta; class Magnoliopsida; order Malpighiales; family Salicaceae; genus Populus; species Populus alba. The sequence goes on from NC_133291.1 coordinate 17,588,211, forward strand.
TCCATGGATCTCAACACACAACAAAAAACACCTTGCCTATGAACTGGAGCTGGGCCATTGTAAGAGAATATGACTCCCGACACCGTCACGCCAAATTGGCACGACGAAAACACACCCCTAGGGTAACGTCTCCTTGTCCTTGTGTGCTAGCATTTTGTGGGTGCATGTGGGCCATACATAGCACAGATCAAACAGTTTTGACTGTCCCTACCAACCACCGTTAAAATTTTACTGATAGTATACCATGATTTTTTATTTTTACCCATTTTTTTTAGGTTACCATGATTTTTTTTTTTTAAGTTGATCCATTTATTGTAATTAAATTATACGAGCATTTTCAGATGAGTCTATGCCTGAAGATGTTTGTTCATTTATTTACTTCTTTTAGAACATGCTTGCGTTGCTGATAATTGTTTTTACTGATAATAAAATATTCTTGCATGTAGCGTATCACAAGCACCTAGATCTAAGTGTGTTTCGTACTACATCCAGAGCTAACTTTTTTTTTTTACATAAAAAAAATATGTATATAAAAATATTTTTAAAAAAATAAAAAATATAATACTCAAATAATTGGCTCAAATAAGTTTAATAAACTTAATTAATTTAATAATATTATTAGAAAATAAGATATCGACAACAAATAAAATGAAAAAACAATAATAATTCAATATAAATGATGAACACTTGCTAATATTAAATAAATTACGATAATTTTATAGAAAGCAAAATAAAAAATATATGAATATAAAAAAAAAAAAAAAAATTAATTAATGTTAACTTTTTAAATGGTGACTAGAGTTATAAAATCAAAAGCATTATACATAAAGAAATTACGAGGGTTAAAATCACAAAAAAAAAAAAAACAATTTTTGTTTTAAAAAATACAATCAAAATAATGAGTGTTACAATTGTAATAAAAAAAAATCAAAAGACAACAATAAATTTTAAAATTGAGAGTAAAATTGAAAAGAATAAAAATATTAACAAAAGGATAAAAATTAAGACAAGAAAAAAAAAAAAAAAAAACCATTTTTTGACTGTCCCTACCAACCACCGTTAAACTTTTACTGATAGTATACCATGATTTTTTTTTTTTTTTGGTTTAAGTTGATCCATTTATTGTAATTACATTATACGAGCATTTTCAGATGAGTCTATGCCTCAAGATGTTTTTTCTTTTATTTACTTCTTTTAAAAACATGCTTGTGTTGCTGACAATTTTTTTTTTCCTGATAAAAAAAATATCCTTGCATGTAGCGCATCTAAAATTAAGTGTATGTACTAGTTAGCTATCTCATACTACACTGTGAACTAATTTTTTTAAATAAAAAAAATATAATATTTAGATAATTAGCTCAAATAAGTTTAATAAAATTGATTAATTTAAAAATATTATTAGAAAACAAGATATTGACAACAAATAAAGCAAAAAAACAACAACAATTCAATATAAAAGATGAAAGCTTGCTAATATTATGGAAATATGTCTTCACAATATTCTCAAAACGTCTCAATGATTTTATTTCACTACAAGATTTCACAGTTTTACCGACGGAAATATTCCGTCGGTGTGTGACAGAACGTTCGTCGGTAAATTATTTACCGACTATATTACCGACGGAATACTTCCGTCGGAATACCTTTTGTCGGTGATTCCACATTCCGTCGTTATATCCGTCGGTAATAAAAAAAACACATTTACCGACGGTTTTACCGACGGCCGGTGCGCGCCAAAAAAAAAATTTCCCGCTTGGAATATACCGACGGAATACATTCCGTCGGTGTTATTTAAATACCGACGGAGTAACTCCGTCGGCAAAAGTGTCGGTGATATTTCATACCGACCGAATAAATCCATCTGTAAATTCGTCGGTATTTTTATACCGACGGAGTATGTCCGTCGGTGAGTATGTCGGTGATGGGATGACATACCTCAGACACTGTCCAATGCCGACGGATTTATTCCGTCGGTAAATCCCTGTGTAATTTTTTTTTTTAATTATTTAGAAAAAATAATATAAATTAATAGTAATACAAACCAATTATGCAAATAAAATTTATATTGAGCAACAAAAACTCAAAGTTAAATAATATTCATTACAAAATGAATGTGTTTAAAAAAAAAACAATTAATATAAAGGTGGAGGAGGAGGAGGAGGAGGAGGGTGGGGGTTAGGCGGCCAAAAAGAATTAGGCGCACATGTTCCGCCTTGTGTCATGTTCATGACCATTTGACGAAGCTCTTCATAGGCCGCTCTTTGTTGTTCAGACTCTGCTCTGCGTTGTTCGTCCGCCAATCTGTGTTGTTCGTTCGCCAATCTTTGCTATTCTTTGAGTTGTGTGTACGCCTCTGATAGGTGGTCGCACCTTTGCTGCAAGGCCACAAACTCCTTAGATTGGGAGCTCGATACAGATTGGGAGCTCCCACCGGTTGAAGCAGTACCGGTCGACCGCAACTTGGCAGCGGTAGTGTTGGAGAGCCCGTAAACCCGATTTTTATCGGGTCCACCTGACGATCCAGCCTCCATCCACAAATCCGGATCGAATTCCGGATGGGTCGAAGGATCATCCCCGTATCTCTCCCTCAACCGATTATTATAGGTCTCCTGAAAAAAAAAAATCATATTCAATTCAATAAACATAATAATAACTTACAAAATAAAATGGTTAAACAAACACACCACAAACTGTTGAGCACGGTTGTCAACGAACTGTTGCGTCCCCTTTTGGCGGTCATGACTCCGCACGTGCGTCTCCACAAACAGCTCCATAGGGCTCGGCTCACGTCCAAGAGACGTAGCCTATATATAATGAAAAAAATGTATTAACAACAAATTAATTGAACGATATATTTCATTTAAATTAATCTTACCATCCGTTTCGCATGTGCAGCAAACGGAACGGAGCCGCCGGTGTGCGTTGTAACCGAGCCATGAATTTGCCGATTCCGGTTGCCGGCACCGGACTGTGAGCGTCGAGTGAACCGCTCAGACGTCACGTGCTGAAGATAGTGCGGCCATATATCTTCCGGGATGTATATTGGTTTGAAATCCCTCCAAACCGCAACATCGTTCCAGCCTTGTAACCCCTTATCCCTCGCTGTTTTTTTTTGCTTTTTTCTGGGCGTCATACCAAAAATCACGCAACCTAATTCACGCACGAAAAAATTACATTTCAAAACATAAATAATTATGTAAAAAAAAGTCGTATTGTTTTTCGATGTTACCTAATTGCCGCGTGATTTTCCCACACCCTCCTCACAACACTGTCATGTTCATCGTCCCAGCAGAATCGATGCTGTATATAAAAAAATAATTTTTTAAAATGTTAATAATTTATTTACAATTATAACATGAATTTATAATTAGAAATAAGCTGAAAATTATATATTAACACGAACCTCAAATCTACGAAACCATGCATTGATTTGAGGCATCCATTCAGGATGTCTGGATATCTGACTCCATTGAAACAATGGAATCTCCATCGACGCTTTAAACGCCGATGATATTAATCGGGCGGCCTCAATGTTTTGTGAACCTGAAAAGAAATGAAATTAATTTGTGATTACTTCATAAATTATGTTTTAAATTTGTTTTTTTTATATAAAAAAAACTAAAACATTAACAAACTTACATTGAAAGATCGTCCTTCCACTGTGCCTCGAACTGGCGGGTAAATTGATTCCGCTTCGAAGGCATGCCGTGTCTGCGATGTGAAACATCGCTGGAAGAGGCAGCATCGGTTGACGGCGCAGGTGGTGTAGGTGCCTCTTCTTGAGAGGCACCTAAGGAAAACATCATCATCGCTGCTAGACGAACTTGATTCGACTGGACGACCAGCTCTGGTTTTCATTTTGCGCATCTAAACAATTTTATATTAATAATTGTAAAATAAAATTCAAAAGTTAAAAAAAAATCGGCAGCACCTCCCCTATACTGGATACTACCCAAATCCACAAACCTGCAAATATTAACAATAGCCACAACCAATCGAACCAATCTATACTAATTATTCCAACATATTCAACTATTAATCCTAAGATAAATTCAACGTTAACAATTACAATTCACAAATTAATCAATAATTATATTCAAAACAATAAAAAATATAACAAAAAATAAATTCAATAAATGCAACAAATTATACTTCAAACAAATTAACAATTACAATTCAACAAATTCAAAAAATTCAAAAAAAATTCAAAATTCAACTTTAGCTAATTCTAAGTTAAATTAACTAATAACAATTATAACAACACAACAACAAAAAATATTCAATAAATCCAACAATTAAATTCAATTATTCAACAATTAAATTAACAAATATTCAACAAATTCAAAAAATATTCAAAAAATTCAACTTTAACTAATTCTAAGTTAAATTACCTAATAACAATTCTAACAACACAACAACAAAAAAATATTCAATAAATCCAACAATTAAATTCAATTATTCAACAATTAAATTAACAAATATTCAACAAATTCAAAAAATTCAAAAAATATTCAAAAAATTCAACTTTAACTAATTCTAAGTTAAATTACCTAATAACAATTCTAACAACACAACAACAAAAAATATTCAATAAATTCAACAATTAAATTCAATTATTCAACAATTAAATTAACAAATATTCAACAAATTCAAAAAATTCAACTTTAACTAATTCTAAGTTAAATTACCTAATAAAAAATTCTAACAACACAACAACAAAAAATATTCAATAAATTCAACAATTAAATTCAATTATTCAACAATTAAATTAACAAATATTCAACAAATTCAAAAAAATATTCAAAAAAAAAAAAGGAACGAAATATACATACCTTAATAATGTGTCAAATTCAAAACTTTATCTATATTGCAACAAAAAACACCAACACAACAAAAATAAAAACAACTAAAAATAAAATAAAATAAAATAAAATAGAGAAAAAACACATACCTTTTAATATAATGAAGATTTACAACACCAAATCTTGCTAGAGATTAAAGGTGAAAGTGTTTAAGGATTGAGGGGGAAAAAAATGAAAAATCTAGGCTGAAAAACGCAGGAGAAGAGAAGAAGCGGCGGGGAGAAGAAGAAAAAATGAGGCGAAGCGGCGGGGGTGGAACTTATAGGTCAATTTTACCGACGGAATCCCCGACGGAATTAACATCCGTCGGTAAAAGGTTACAAATCCGTCGGTAAAAGGTTTGGAATTCCGTCGGTATTTTTCGAATTTCGCCCCGAATTTTTAAAAGCCCTCCAAAATTTTCGCAGTCCGTCGGTGATTCCGTCGGAAAGTTGACAAGTTCAGGGGCGCATTAATTAACACACTTTGGGAAACGCGCGGTCCGTCGGTAATGCTGTCGGTAAAATGGGTAACCGACAAATTACCGACGGACCTACGCCGTCGGTAATACCGTCGATGGTGGTGTTATGTTTTCGAGCTTACTGTGAGATGCCGACGAAGGGCGATTCGTCGGCATAGCCGTCGGTGATTGTGGCATTTTGTTGTAAATATTTTCGAACTCTCTGTAAGATACCGACGGATGGCGATCCGTCGGCAGGGCCGTCGGTGATTGTGGCATTTTGTTGTAAATATTTTCGAACTCTCTGTGAGATACCGACGGATGGCGATCCGTCGGCAGGGCCGTCGGTGATTGTGGCATTTTGTTGTAAATATTTTCGAACTCTCTGTGAGATACCGACGGACGGTGATTCCGTCGGTATGGACGTCGATAAGTTTGCATTATGCAGGAAAGTTTGTCTTTGTATTGCCTGTTTACCTTCCTGCAGAAACTTAACTAATAAACTGTCCATCACATAAACACAATAACCACATTGCTTAAACAGTAAATATTTTGTTTTACAAAATACATCATCAATAATCTAAATTACATGAGACAAATGTTTTTACATAGGGCTTCATGTTCATAATTAGTCGGAATTTTCTTCTTCTTCCTCGTCAATTGAATTGTCATCATCTTCATCGCAATCTTCAATATGGATATCATCTTCTTCATCGACATTTGGTTGTCCGCTAGAGCTGAGAACAACATTCAACTCCTCTCCGTCAATATCAACAAGACTATCATCGAGAACTTGAAAATTTGAATTTTCTTCCAATTCAATCGAAGGAGCAACTCGATATGGTTCAACCAACTCACGAACTTGAAAGACTTCATCTCGCACACTTGTGTCTTCGTTCTCATCCTGAACAACCTCGACACGACCCTGTGGTTTCGTTTTTAAAACGGACAACCAATCAACTCTTGAACGATCCTTTCTAAATGAAGGGGTGTATGTGTAATAAACTTGTTGACATTGCTTTGCGAAAACAAAGACATCGTTTATGTTGCGGAGTCTAGCTTTTGAGTTGATTTCGACCAGACCATGATGCGGATCAACTCTGATTCCTCTGTCCGTCGTGTCATACCAATAGCATTTGAATAAAAACACTTTATTCTGCTCGCTATGATATTGCAGTTCGACGACCTCTTCTAATCTACCATAGTAGTCAACTTCTAACTGGCTACTTGTGGATCCCTTAACACAAACACTGCAGTTGTATGTCTTTCTTCCTTGCCCGTATTCTTCAGTATGGAAAACATATCCATTGACAAAATACCCGTTATAGCACTTAACTTTTCTTTCAGGGCCGAGGCTTAGTGAAGACAATGACTTGGGCGCACTCCTTCCCATTTGATAAACCTTGTAAATATATGTAATTAAATGTACATCAATACACGGTAAATGAACGAGAATCTCGTAATGACATGCATACGTTACAATGAGTTTGTGATAGTGCTTACATGTGTTCTGAACCATGTGGCAAATTGTTCATCTTGTAATTGAAAGATCTGGGATTCGGTCAGCTGCGAGTTATTGGAGAGCAAATATTGTCGATGTTGCCTGCAAGTGATAATGAGTGTATGATATTACAATATATAATTAACAGTATATTACTGACAAAGTTTAATTACTATTACACATATATAGACTTACTGAATAAATGGTCTCAGCTCATCACAGTTAAATAGAACATAGTTGTGTGCTTGTTTGAATTCTATTTCCGACAAATATCTTCCTCTTACGGCATTTTTAGGTGTGGGTCGTCCAGTATTGGAGAATATTGACAAGTTCCCACTGGAAGGCACTTCACCGCCATCGTCATGCCGTGGAACGCGATTGATTCTTGTTCTCATATGAGGTTCGAAATAGTACGAGATAAATATTGATATCTCTTCAACAATATAGGCCTCAGATATCGAAGCCTCAACATGCGCCTTGTTCTTAACCTTTTTTTTTAGATTAAACAAGTACCTGCATTGAAGTACAATTCAAGTATTTTCAAATAAGAAAAACATAGAAAATACTTTAAGATATGAATTCCATTGCAACTGTAATATCTCACCGTTCGAATGGGTACATCCATCTATACTGGACCGGTCCTCCAGCTTTTTGCCTCGAACGGTAGATGTATAGGGAGATGCTCCATTGAGTCAAAAATGAAGGAGGGAATATCATCTCAAGTTTGCATAGTTGTCTCGATGATATTCGTTTGAAGCATCTCAATGTGCTCAACATTCATCTTGCTGGAGCATATATCTCTGAAGAAATGACTGATCTCCGTTAGTGCATCCCATATTCCCTTTGGCAACAAATCACGAAAAGCTAATGGGATGAGTGTTTGCATAAACACGTGGCAGTCATGGCTCTTCATTCCATACAATCTGCAGTCCTCTATGTTAACAAGCCTTGATATGTTCGATGCATGTCCATCCGGGAAACGCAGACTCTTAAGCCATTTGTAGACTAGCAGTTGTGCGTTTTTCTCTAACACGAAGCTTGCCCTTGGTTTTTGCAACCCGTGACTCGTCATAAACCAACTCCATATTTTTTTCGGTTACAGTATAAAGCTATATCCAATCTAGCCTTCATGTTGTCCTTTGTCTTCCCCTTCACATCCATGACGGTGTTTGAAAATATTCTCAAACACGTTCTTTTCGATGTGCATGACGTCAAGGTTTATGGCGGAGAAGATTAGTCTTCCAATACGGAAGCTCCCAAAAGATACTTCGCTTTACCCAATTATGGGTCAAACCAAAACCAGGAAACTTTTGCTTACCTGATTGAAGGCCAAACACAATGTCACCGTACTCTGATACAACATGATGCAATTCTTCACCAGAAAGACGCGGGGATGCAACATCTTTTTCAACTCTACCAACAAAGAAATCTTTTCTGTTCTTTCTGAACCTGTGATTAAGTGGCAAGAAGCGACGGTGACAGTCAAAAAAAGAAGCTTTACCTCCGTTTGCTAGCGTGAATGCCTTGTTGTTTTCCATGCAGTATGGACATGCGAGTTTCCCATGCGTGCTCCAACCAGAAAGCATTCCATAAGCTGGAAAATCACTGATAGTCCACATCAAAGCCGCCCTCATAAGGAAATTTTGTTTCCTAGATATATCATAAGTCAGAGATCCGGAGGACCACAACTGCGCCAGCTCATCTATCAACGGTCGAAGACAAACATCTATATTCCGCCCCGGGCTGCTTGGACCGGGTATGACAGTAGATAGAAACATGAACTCCGGCCTCATACACATTCCCGGTGGCAAGTTATAAATTGTGAGAATGACCGGCCAACAAGAATAGGGAGCAGCAAATGACCCAAATGGGTTGAACCCGTCTGTACACAACCCAAGTCGAACATTCCTTGATTCAGCAGAAAAGTCAGGATGAACACTGTTAAAGCGTTTCCACGCTTCGCCATCAGAAGGATGCACCAATCACACACCATCAACGACATCATGTGTTTGGTGCCATGTCATGTGCTCAGCAGTCCTTGGTGACATAAATAACCTCTGCAGTCTAGGTGTGATCGGGAAATATCTAAGTTTTTTTATATGCCACTAGAGTCTTCCCCCTGCCAGTTCTGGGTTTGTAACGGGAATGCCCGCATGTCATGCACTCGGTCATCACAGCATTTTCAAGGTAGTATAACATGCAGAAGTTAGGGCACATGTCAATTTTCTGGTATCCTAAACCGAGGGGTTTCATCATGGACTTCGCAGCATAGAAGTTCTCTTTGAGCCTGTTCCCTTCTGGTTAAAATGCTTCTTGCTCAATCAATAATTTTGTCATACCCGGCCTCACTCAACCCGTGATCTGACTTGATGGTGAACACCTGTGCCACAGCGATAATTTACTGTGGTTTGTGCAGCCATCCCATAATGGTTCGTCAGAATCTTTCAACAAATCAAAAAACCTAGCTGCCTCTGCATTAGGTTCTTCTTCTACGATTGGACATTGATTGACATTATCTTGATTCATTCTCATTGCATCCATAACCATGTTTCTGTAAGGATTAGTGTTGTCATTTGCCGCTTCATGCACGTTGCTAGCACTAGAAGTTGACCCAACCACCGTTTCTCCCATTCTCCTATTACTAACAAATACCTCTCCATGTGCATACCAACACTCGTAACCCTCCACAAAACCCTTTGTGTAGAAGATGCATCATTACAACATCTGGATGCAGATACTTTTTATTTTGACACTTCCTGCATGGACACCTAATACCGCCTCCAGTAAAATTTCTGGGAATAGATGTTGCGAAATTAATAAAACCCTGAACCCCGTTACAATAATCCATCCTCCGCAATCCTTGGGGTGAATCTAGATACATCCATGAACGATCATCCATGACTTCTATCGAACCTCTATAAAAAGGACCCATTAATTAAGCAAGCTCTTAATTATTTCAAAACACAACATGTAATTCGGTAATTCTACAAATTAAATTTTAACAATTTTCAAACAAATACAATCTTACAAAATCTAAAACAAACCATAACAAGTATAAAATTATACATTCATATACTACAAGTTTGTTTGAGAAATAACAATAAAACATGTACATCTACTAAAAAAAAATAATACATATACTAAAAAAACAATAAAATTAACATTTAAATGTTAAAATTTTAAAAGATAGAATTACTTACAAAAAAATGATAAAATCCGTCGGTAAATCAGAACACGGATGCTGTGACCACAAAACAAATACAACTTGTTGTGCTGAGATGAGCAAAATTCTTGTTTTGGGGCGAGGGGGGGCTGGTTATTTTGCAGATGGGGAGGGTTAGGATTAGGAAGAAGAAGGAGAAATGGGGGAGAGAGTGTCGGCAGAGGAGCCATATATTCACTTTTGCCGACGGACTTACCGACGGAATAAAGCCCGTCGGTGAATCCGTCGGCAAGACCGTCGGTAATTCTAACGGGCAATCGACACGTCACCGCACGGACCTGCTATTCAAATCCCTCGGTGATTCCGTCGGTATTTTTAACGGTGCACCCGTCACATCACCGGTACGGATCTGGCATTTCAAATCCGTCGGTGATTCCGTCGGTATTTTTTGACGGTGAATAGGTCCCATCACGCGTACGGGCCCCAGTTTTTAATTCCGTCGGTGATTCCGTCGGAAACATCACCCGCCAAAACCTCTGCGCCACTGTCCGCCCTTTTTTCATTAATTCTGAATTTTCGATCGGTAATTCGGTCGGTAATTACCGAAGGACGGAGTCCGTCGGTAATGACCGACCGAATTACCGACGAATATTGTTCCGTCGGTGATTTCGGCCGAAAAAATACCGACAGAAAAATTCCGTCGGTATGTCCGTTGGTATTTAGCGATTTTCTGGTAGTGTTTATTAAAAAAATATAAATTAAATGAATTAGAATAATTTCATAGAAAGAAAATAAAAAAATATAAGACAAAAAAGTCAATTAATATCAAGTTTTTAAATGGTGACCAGGGTTATAAAACCGAAAGTATTATACATGAAAAAATCATGAATGTTAAAATCACAAAAAAAAAAAAAAACACAAAAGAAATCCAAAATAAAAATTACAATCAAAATAACGTGTTAAAATTGCAATAAAAAATAAATCAAAAGGCAACAACAAATTTTAAATTTGAGAGTTAAATTGAAAAGAATAAAAACATTAATAAAAAAAATCAAGACAAGATAAAAAAAAACAATACACTATAAATTTGAATTGAGGTGTGAAACTACAAACAATGAAACTTTCATTAATGATTCAAGGAAAAAAAAAAAAAAGAATAACCATAAAATCTTTAATCATCAAAACATAACAAAAAAATGAATATACAAAATTATTCAACGTGTTCCTTTACACTAAAAAAAACTCCTAAATATAAATAAAAAGAACTTATGAACTATCTAATTAAACAAATCAATAATCATTGTATAAAGCAATGAGAAAACAATCATCAACAATAAATAAAAAATAAAAGTGAGAAAACCAAGAGAAAAATTAAGATCATGATATCTAACATTGCAATACAAATAATTTACTTGATTATGTTTAATGAATTTCTTTATCAAAATAAATTTGTAATAAAAAACATATTAAATTTGTAATAAAAATTGACATATACATAAAATTTATTGAATAAAAAAAAAACAATGCAAAGCTACACATATGAGAAATCTTATAAAAAAATTAATATTAAAAAAATAAATTTAATCAATATAAAATTAAGAAAAATTAATGATGAATCATACCTACCTCTTTAAAAGTTAAACACACCCACTGTCATTTAAAAATAATCACAATTTTATTAAAACATAAACCTAAAATTTATTTAAAAAATACACACAAATAATACATTATTTTTTTAAAAAAACTAAAAATTAAAAACAAAAGAAAGAATTAGGCTCGGCGCTGCGAGGCTTAGCAAACTTGACCCAATAAAGCAACGGTCTGCGCGCGAACCTGCAAGACTAGCCCAAGCGCTAGCCTTTATTTATTGAAAAAGTTCAATGGGGTCGATGACATCATCCACCCCCCACACACACAGTGTGTTGCCTACATTATTAGACGACGAGTCACTTGCACAACCTAGAATCCGACCACTATAGTGGCTGGAAAAACAAGATCCTTTGTTTTTTTATTCAAAATTTCATTTCAATTTATTTTTTACTTGAAATACCAAGAAAAGACCCTAGAGATTATTAAATCAATCCATGGCCACCAAAAACTCAATAAACCGTCCAAAAACTTGAAAATCCACTTGAAATAAAAATTTATTTTGATTTCAGATTTATTTTTTTAGGTGTTTTTAAGGTAAAATAAAATAAAATAAACCTAACTCTTCTTATCATATAGAACTTTTGACACAAAAATCAATTATTTTGATGGCCGAAATCTTCCACAATGGCTATTTTCTCTCTCTAAACTAGAATCTGATGACTCTCTCCCTCTCTACCCTCCTAGCAAAAAAGAACTAAAAAAAAAAAAAATTAGTTATCAAAATATATTTTTTTAAAATTTAAGGGGCTGGTCGTCTAATATCTAAAAAACATGAGAGGTTGAAATGAATATGTCAATGGAGTTTTAACTAGTTCTTTATATTACTCGAGATTTTCATTTCAATTTTCTATCTTATAATTCAATCCTCTTTTCTTAAAATAATAATAATAATAATAATAAAGGGTTGATTTGAGCTCAAAAAAAGCCAAGTCATGAAAAATAAAAATTCAAGAATCAAAGTGAAAATTAAATAAAAAAATGCACTGGTTTATATTATATATATATATATATATATATATATATATATATATATAAGGTTTGAACTTCTAGTCCATATGTGTGTGTGTGTGTACGTGAATGGGATAGAAGTTCAAATCTTCCTCCACTTGCATTATTTCTAGTGTTCGAGGAAGTTAACCGATGAAGGAAGAACAGTGTTTTAAAATTTTCGACAAATTCTATCACGGCAGCAATGTCTGAGAAAGGGAGACATGTCCTCTTACGACCCTACCATGGCGTCAAATTCTCACTCACTCAAATGTCATGACCCTCCCCGTGTAGTCACAACCCCACCCATCTTATCAATCACATCAAATTCTATCAACTCTTTCTCTATCTCTCATTGTTTGAATTAATTTGCAGAATTCTTTGAAAAAGTAGAAAAAATTTAAATCTTCATTTATGTCCAGTACAGTTTGAACGAGACCCTCATGTCTAAGTAAAAATCAACTCTTAATTTGAATTCTCACTCACCCATCGATGAAACTTGTTGCTTGTAAAACCACCCAAACCGCTGCTTCATCACCCCTCCACAATGTGCTGCACTCCCTCCACTCTGCTTCTCCTCTCTCTTGCTTCCATCCTCTCTGTCTGCTCCTCCGATGCGAAGAACATGCTTCCCTCTGAGGTTGAGACCATTTTCAAGATTATGGAATCCATTTCCTCGGATAAAAAATGGAGAATCTCTTACCCCAACCCTTGTAATCCTGGCTCAACCTGGCTTGGAATTGAATGCAAACTAGGACAGGATAACCACCTTCATGTCTCCAGGCTTGATTTTGGTACTCGTCCAAACCCAACTTGCAAGAACACTGCTACATTTCCTTACGAAATCTTTGATCTTCCTCATCTCCAATCTGTTTTTTTCTTCCAGTGCTTCACTCGCACTAAAACCACGCTCTCTGCTTCACCAAATAGAGGAGCCTTCTTCGATTCTTCACTTCAACAACTCAGTCTTAGATCAAACCCTGCACTTGTTGGTCCGATCCCACCACAAATTTCCTTCCTAAAGTCTTTAGAGATTCTTACACTGTCACAAAATCGCCTTTCTGGGCGTATTCCAGTCGGGATTTTTAGCTTGAACTCGTTAGTCCACCTTGATCTGAGCTACAACATGCTTACGGGTCCTGTACCGATCCAGTTGGGGAATCTCAACAACCTTCAAGGCCTTGATTTGAGCTACAATTCACTTACTGGACCAATTCCTGGCACCATTGGCCGCTTGGGTATGCTTCAAAAACTTGATTTGAGTTCAAATTCATTCATTGGTACCATTCCTTACAGCATAGAAAAGCTCACTTTATTGACTTTCCTGGCCTTGAGTAACAACAAATTGAGGGGAAGTATTCCAAAAGGAATTCTGAAGTTGCAAAGTCTGCAGTACTTCATCATGGATGATAATCCAATGTATATACCTTTGCCAGCAGAGTTTGGTAAACTGGTGAAGCTGCAAGAGCTGAGGCTTGCCAACTCATGCTACTCAGGAACTATACCACCAAGCTTTTCACTGCTTGTCAATCTAAGCACATTGTCTCTGCAGAACAACCGATTAACCGGTAAAATCCCAGAAGGGTTCAGCAGCCTCTCTCGTATATACCACTTGAATCTTAGTGGAAACTTGTTGGGAGGTGTTATCCCTTTCAATGCAAGCTTCTTGAAGAGATTAGGAAGGAATTTGGACCTAAGTGGCAACCCGGGTCTTTGTTTGAGTCCATCTGAAGCATATAATAATGTCAAGAGTGGCAGTGGAGTTGGTGTCTGCGGCTCTGGTTCTCTGATCAAGAAATCTCAAGCTGCAGCTCATGAATTATCCAAATTATTCTTCCTGTTTGCTGCTCTGGTTTTTCATGTAACGCACCCAATGCTATTTTAATTAAGTATGTTGTTAAACGTTTCTTCTTCTCTTAATTAAATTCTTGTTTTAATTTGGTTTTTTAGAGTTAATCTTTTTATGTTGGGCTCTGTTTTCGAAATGAGTAATGATGAATGTGTTATTTTACTCCAATGTTTATGTTTATGTTTATAATTAGTAACTTTGGCCCTCCGACATCGATGTTTATGCTTGTGACATCATAATTATCATTAGAAAACTGGCCAAGCAAGAACAGGTGTTTACCGCTCGTGTTTTCTAAGACTTTGAGTGACTAATGGCTTCATAGGAAGCCATCTTTTCTTATTGCATTTGAGGTTAAATTAATTTGTTTTCGATAGTGTATTTTAATTTTTGAATTATGTTCAATGGTTTCTCGTAGATATCTTAATGGCTCAACTTTTAAATACAATATATCGAATATTTTTTATTTGATAAAATTCATTTTAAGCAAATAAATACCTCAATGAAAAGGTTATCTCTATGTAATTCTTTTTCTCCGATAATATTATTTTTTTTATTGAGTTATTTTGATGTAATGTTTATTATTACCTATCTTATTGTTGTGTATTTGTTTGGTTTTTTTTTTTTTTATAATTTTTATAGATATATTTTTTGTTGTGGTTATGCGTTTACTCTGAGCAATTATTGGCTTGGAAATCATAAAACACAAAACCAAATAAAATGAAAACGCTGATGACAGGATATTCTTTCTATTACTGATGAATAGAGAACCCTTACTAGCAAGTTTTCGACAATGATATTCCATCTTCCTTTGACATTGAAAAATACTAATAGAATCTTCACTATATATCAATTAAATATTTTATCAATATTTTTTAATTTTTTAATAGTTAAAAGTGGTTGAAGATATTAATTATTTTGTTTCACTTAACAAACATGGTTTCTAGAACCATGTAGGAATGCATGGCGCATGCGTTGATACATATGGAGCCCCCAATAATTAGAAATGCCTTTCCTTGGTGTTATTGGAAGCGTCACTACGAGGGTGTTTGGGAGTGTGGTAGCGGTTGCTTTTCAAATAGCTTTTCGTGCCGAAAAGCATGCCAATAATGTTTTTTTTTATTTTTTAAAAATCATTTTTGATATCAACACATCAAAACGATCTAAAAAGTACAAACCGCACTCAATTTTAGCAAAAAAAAAAAATTAAAATTTTTTTAAAAAACAAGTTTAACCTCAATGCCAAACATACATCATCCTCTTGTTGATATTGTGTGTGCTTGTTGATGTTGTGTGTGTAATTATGGAGTCTTTTTTTTTTCTCTCTCTCTCTCTCTCTCTCTCATTCCTTGAAAAGTATAATTTGATCTTTATTGTTGTTGATATTTTAACTTCAATCCATTTTCTTTCGATTTTTAATTTTTGTTCTTGATTCTTTTGTAGAAGTTTTACTTATTTTTAATTTCATCCTCAATCTCAATTTGTAATATATTATTTTTCCCAATTTCATCTCCATTAATTTGATTTTTTTTACTCTTTTGTTAAATTGATTTTTCTTTTAAATTTCACACTTCAATAAAAATTTTGTTTGTATTTCTTATTTCAATTTTGATTCTCATTCTTTTGATTTTGTTTCTAGTTTCTTTTGTTAAATTGGTTTTTCTTTTCAATTTGACCCTTTAGTCAAAGATCAAATTTATGTTGTGTTTCAATCTTGATCAAATTATATTTTTTATTATGAAATGTATTAAAATAAAAATTTTTATTTTTTAAATTTTATTTTTAATATCAACACATTAAAATAAATAATTTAAATATATATAAAAAATTTAATTTAAAGCAAATAAAAACCATTCATTTAGATGCATGTATAGAGTGATTCTGCCCATGCTTTTTACTGTTTTGTCTTGTCTTGGAGCATGGCATTATTGTCCTTGCATGCAAATAGTATTAACTTTCAATAAATGATAGATGATAAATTACAAACTACTGCGAGTGTTTTTTAATCTTTAAAGATTATTTTAACACTGAAAGAAAAAGTTTATACAGAGGTTCTATGCTTATTTAACCTTGAACTTTTTAAAAATCGTAACATAGATATGAAAGAGTTTGGCAATCTTCATTTGTGTTCCTGATGAGATGAAAGCATGTTTTAGGTTTTTTTTTTTTTTTAATTAACATGGATATTAGACTAGTTGTGCATACATTGACTAATCTCATAAGTTTTGAAGTTGACAATTATATAAGCTTCCAATAATCTTGAGGTTTATGAGACTCGAACTGGTAATCTTTAGAAGATAAATTTAAAGTTATTAGTTGAGCTACACCCCTTAGCTTTACATGTTTTAGTTTTTATATTGGGACATGTAACGTTAATGTATTTTTTTTCAATAATTATTTTTTATGTAAATATAAATTTAATTTAAATATGATGACAGTGATTAAAATAATGAGTGTTCTATTGCACAGAAAGTAATAAAAACAATAATGAGGAATCATGAAACTTGGTATTTCGGTGGAGATAATCTACATAGGAGGTATTGTAGTTTTCGGTATCTTGATCAATTATAGTATTGATTGTAATTTAATTATCTCAACAATTAATTATATTTGTATCATATTTTCACATCATTTGAATTACTATAAATACAATTTAGTCTCTATATGATATTATTCATTTAAGACCCTACAGTTAAAATTAATCAATAATTTAAATAGTTTAATGGAAAAGATAAGAGTTGAGTGGATATAAATAGGTATCTTAGAAAAAATTATTTCCTATAGTATCAAATATCTATTTTTTATAATTTTCTTGTTAAATAAATTATTTTCAAAATCTCAACTAAAACAAATCAAGATAAAACATCATAAAAAAAATTTAGAAAAAAAGAAGAAATATTCTAATGATAGTCTTAAGATATTATAATAAATAAAGGTTTTATAGAATATAAATTGTTATTTTTAAGTCATTGAAGTGTTTTTACATTTTAGCAATCAAAATGTACATCAATAAAATATTCCATATTATAAATAGATGACACTAGATAGGTGGCCCGTGTTTTGCCATGGAACAAAACTAATTTTTTTTTTTTGTAACTTAAAAAAATGATACTCTAACATTGCTAGCATGTTTTAAAAAAATAAAAAAAATACATGTTCATTCAATTACATGATAGAAAAAGCAACAACAAATAACGATAACCAGAAGAAAATGCACGATTGTTAAAAGGAAACAAATCACAAAGCTGAATACCAAGTTAATTCAATATTAAAGGATAAAATTAAAAAAAATAAAAATATAACAAAATAGAGTGCCTCGAATAAACCTGAGTTAACATGTCAAAATCACAACTCATATAAAGCAAATTGAAAAAAAATAATACCGGTCAATCCCAACAATCTAAATATAGAAAACAAATAAAAAGGTCAATAAAAAATCCCAAAGAAATAAAACATCTGCAAACCCGTGCAAGGTCGTCAAATCTTGTGAGTCAAATCATGTGAATAAGATAATTTAATAAAATAAAAAAAATTAACAAAACTTAATTTTTTTTTAAATAAATTTTTAAAAACAAAACTATAAGGTGTGATTTCAAAAGGATAAAGAAAGAAAAACAAAAAGGTTAGTATTTTTTTTCTTTGAGTTGTTCCTAGTGTAAGAGAGAAAGAGATGAGAATAGGGGCTATGTTGCACTTGTAGTTGTGTTTTGATCTTGAAAATGGAGTGTCAGTGGAGAGAATGAGAGTTTTTTTTTTATTATTGGGTGTGGGTCGGGCCATTTTTGTGTGTCCTCTCTCTCACTTATTTTTTTTTTTGGTTGATGACTCCTTAAATTTCTCTCCACAACCCCCTCGGGTGAGGAAAAACAAATTTTTTTTTTTAATTGCTTGGTCCTTAAACAATAAAAAAAATCATTTATTTTTCTTCCTTTGCATTTTTGGTCTCCGTGTTCATATATATATTTAATGTTTTTTTTATATTTTAAAAAAATAACATTAATTTTAACTCAATGAGAAAAATAAAGAATGATTTTGAAAAGGACACGTTAATAACTGAATGCATTAAAAACAAATTTTTAAATTTTGAATTCTTTTTAAAAGACGTTAAAAATACCAAAAATAACACAAATATATCAAAGATATATTTTTTTATTTTTTTTGTTGTTTTTGCACTATTTTTGGATTTAAAAAAAAACTGTAAATAAAATGATAAAATGAGGTAAAAAAATCGAGTTATGACAATTGGCATTAAGGGTAAATTTGGTACTTTCAATTTGGTTTCTTTCTTATTATCTTGTCGAGGGCAATTTTGTATTTGGTCAAATAAAAAAAAATCAAAGCATAGTGAAAACAATCAAAATACCCTTGGAAGTAAAAAAAAGTAAAAATTGACCTTGAGGTTTTTTCATCCTTTCCTAAGGGTTTATATATATATATATAAACAAAAAACATTGGGCACATAGGAGGCGGCGCATACAACATCTCCCAACATCCAAAAACGTCATTCTACCATGTCATTAGAAGCACTAACCGTGTCCTTTTCCTATTGGTGTTGTGCATGTCATCAATTGGTGATCCAATTTATCCTAGTGGGCTTTTATATATATATATATATATATATATATATATATATATATATATATATAGCTTGATCTTTTTTGTTATTGGTATTTAAACTTCAGTTCTTAATATTATGAATTCTAATTTTTGGTCCTGACCCTTTTGTATAAGTTTTATTTGTTTTTTAATTTCACCATTCAATCCTAATTTACCAAATATTATATTCTCTAATTTGGTTCTTATTCTTTTAATTTTTATTTTTCCTAGCTATTCTTTTTTTTGTAAAAGATTTATTGGTTTCCAATTCCATCCTTTAATTCAAATTGATAGTATTATGTTTTTCAATTTGGTCCTTGTTGTTTTGATTTCTAATTTTTTTTTCCCTTTCATAAAGGTTATTATTCTTTTTAATTTCACCCTTAAATCTAAATATTGTTTTTATTCTTTTATATCAATTTTTATTCTAATTCTTTTGATTTTATTTTATCCTTTGAATAAATTGATTTTTCTTTTCACTGACTATTTTTTTTTATCATTTTTTTATAATTGAATTTTTTTCTCAATTTCATACTTCAATATTTGATCGATTGAGAATTGAAATTTATGATTTTTCCTGATTGGATGCTTTATGTCTAATGATTCAAGTTATGAGTTTGAAAAGTTAACATGATTTTTTAAGAAAAAAAGTTTATAATCCTCTTGATTTTTTTTACCAGGTTATTTCATTCTCATGATTTGAACCGCGAGTTTGGTGAGATTTCTCAGGTTGACCTGGCCCTAATCACCGTCATTACATGTTTACAATGCTAGCTTGAGTTGACCACGACTGATTTTTTTTTTTTTTTTTATGTATTGTTTTGCTCTATTTCATAGTTTTGAAACCCAACCTGATGGTTAACCCTGCCTAAGACCCAAGTCATGGGTTTTAACCAGGTCATTTGATCATCGCAGGTTAACCCCTAATTTTTTATACAACAAAATGAATCATTTTAATTAAAAAAATAAATAGTCAACAGGTTACAACCGAGTCTTTTCGAGTAAACCGGATCATCGATTCAAATTGGGTTTTTGCTTGGATCATTTGGGTTTTATCCTTCTCCTATTTTATCTTAAACTCAACCTGATTCTAGCCCTAGAGTGGCTAAGTCTCGATCCAAACTGTTGAGACGGCCTGGATTTTAAAACTATATCAATTTCAGCATTGAACATCATTTTTTTATAGAAAAAAATAATTCAACACCATGGGTAATAGCACCATGCTACTAGTTTACTAAAATAATTGTGTTATTTTTTGTCCTTTCAACTCATCGTAATGTTGGAAGAAATTTTATTGTGAGAGTAATATTACAGATTACATAAATAAACCAAAATTGCTAGCTAACTCACTATTTCTTCTCTTGTTTATCCAAAGACAAATTTATTATGGATTTACAAAGTACCAAGCTATTGCCCTCATTTCTTCTTCTTTGATGGGTAATCTCTACTCTGCCATCAGACCCAATTAAGTTACCCTACAACTGGCGTTTGATGGGGAAATTGGTTGGGATGTGTTGGTACGTTTATATTGTTATTTCAATTGTGTATCAAGAGATAGGGTCACTGAATCTTCTTTTCTTTGTAATCACTAACAGACCAGTGAAGCTGGGTTACGACTAACAACTAGGATTTTTTTGGAAAATGAGTAATAATAATGTCCTAAAATCCAAGATACATAAATAAGAGGTGTGTCAATATGTTCAAGTGTTAAGATTTCTTCTTCTTAATCTAAGAAACTCCAGACTTATGATAGAAGCTTGAGTACCTGTAAAAACAGTCTCAATTATGGGGACTTAAAGAGTTTTCGATAAGAAAGTCAGTATATTTATAAGAAAGGTATTAAATGAATTGGGATAATAAATGACTTAAAATAGTCTTTAATTCAAGGAATAAATATGTTTGTTATTGATTTTTAAGTTGGTTAATGCTTTGAAATCTATATATCTTTATCTTAAGAGATGAAAAGTTATGACCTTATACTTAGATGGTTCAAGGGATACTTATACCCCCTAAACATTGTTATTTTCAAAGAAAGGAAAGACTAAAAAGCCCTTTGCTTATGGCGACATTAATGAGAGACAAATATATGTTACATATCATTAATAAGATAGGAAGTATGGTAGATCCCTTAAGAGAACTGATATACACACCTATGAGTATAGGCATGGTGGTTTATGATGTCTTTTATACTTTTATTGTAGAGGATCGTCTACAATCAAGGATTTAGCTTTAGAACTTGGACATTATCAAGTTCTTTGGGTATGACATGTTCGTCAGACCCACGTTACCTTGGGCTTGATTGATTGCCAAATGTAAATTCTTTAGGTTGGCATGTTCGTTAAACTTGGATGACTATTTAGTTTAAGTTCTTTGGGTCTGACATGTTCATTAGTCTTACGTTACCTTGGGTTTGGCTGACTACCAAGCCAAAGTACTTTGGGTTTCCCATGTTTTCCAAACCCACTTTACCTTGGACTTGATAAACTGTCAAGCCCAAATATTTTTGGTTTAACATGTTGTTCAAATTGACACTATCTTGGACTTGACTGACTGCTAAGTCTATGTTTTTTGGGTTTGGTATATTTGTCAGACTCATGTTAACTTGGGCTTGGCTAACTACCAAGCCCAAGTATTTTCGATCTGGCATGTTCGCCATACTCGTGTTACCTTTGACTCGGTTGACTGCCAAGTCCAAGTTCTTTAGGTTTGGCATGTTTACTAGACTCGTGTTACCTTGGGCTTGGCTGATTGCTGAGCCTAAGTACTTTGGATCTAACATGTTTGTTAGACCCATTTTATTTAAGATGATTTGCATTTATAAAAATCTTAACTAAAAAGTTGATTCACCAGTTGCCCCCCAAACCTTTAATGTGTAATCTTGCATTAGAGGTTTCAAATATTTTGAGGGAGACAATCACTCATTAGACGTCTTATCATCCTTTAAAAAGACACAATAAGGTGTTGTAGATCTAAAATGATTTCTAGAGAAAAGGTATAGGTTTTTGGGAAGACCACCCGATGACGCATAATAAATATTGCAGGTTTTTAGCCTTCCTATGGTTATAGATGAGGTGTCATCTGTCTTGCATTCCTATCTTCCCCTTTTCTTATACTTTTGTTAAAAAAGAATTTCTAATATTTCTTAACTTATAAATTTCCAATATTTTACAAGAAGAGGGTAATTTGATAGTATAGAGGAATTCACTATTTAGGTAAACCAAATCTTTTTTCCTTGTGTTTTTGTAAAACCTTTTTTAATCTTTTCTTCATTATACCATTATGACTTCTAGAAAAGGAAAAGGAAACATATCTCTTAAAGGTGGTTTTAGCTTCAGGCTTGAAACTGAAACCATTCATCACATATCTTCGACCGTAAGAATTGGTTTATTTAAGCTTATTGAAAGTTATTTTTTATGAGTTTGGCATACCTATGAGACTTTTTAAATTAATTGCTTAAAAATAAGAATTTCTGCATTTTATGTTTCAGACCTTACTTTTTGTGATAGGTTTTTCATCGAGTTATAATTTCAAAATGTGAATATGGTTTGAATCAACGTTAAATTACACATATCAAGCTTTCCAATAAGGTATTATTGGCAGAAATCCAAGTTCATTTGGACCTTTAATCAGACTAGCAAAATCAGGCCACAATCTTTCTTGCAGCAGGATTCTTTACTTTCATGCTACAGATTCAAACAAACATATCTTGAGCCTCGAACATTGAATGCAAGTGATTCAAAAGCCAATAGAGAGAATAAATAAAGCAGAACACAACTGAAATAAGGATCTGTAACATTCTTCTCTTCTTTGTTTTTATCAATTTTCAAGCAACTATGAACTAATTCTTAATTTTAGTTCAAGAGGAATACACACCATCTCCATTAGCAAGTCATGAGAAGTAACATTATCATTGTAATTCTTTTAGATTCAAGTATTTATTTTTTCTTATTCAAAATTATGATATTGATTGTTATTCAAGCTAATCAAATTGTTTTGAGATAGCATGTATGCTTTGTAATTTCTTTTAATATGTAATTGTTGTTAGGGATTAGATTAGTAAAAGAATTAATTTGATTACTGCAACTCTTACATTGATTTATTAGGGA
Organism: Populus alba; assembly: GCF_005239225.2. NCBI lineage: Eukaryota > Viridiplantae > Streptophyta > Magnoliopsida > Malpighiales > Salicaceae > Populus > Populus alba. The sequence continues at coordinate 17,611,361 of NC_133291.1, forward strand.
AAAATAAACTATTTTAAATTGTCAAGATTTTTAACACTTACTTAAAATAAATACATAGATTTTACTCATAAGACTACTGTCGACTGAATTAGAATTGCTTTTAATGTTAAATTCGTTTAATGGTAAGAAATTGATTAGAGAGCTTTGTCTAATTAATTTACTCGTAATTTTATTGATTTCCCTCAGCTTTAAGGGATATTAAATTTATTTGCTTGAACTGAGTTAACGATATATCAATTTATTATTTTTAGAACTATTGCTTTTTTTTTTTCATTTAAATACCTTAATTCTTTTTCATTTCAGTATATTGTAGGAAGATTAAACAAAATTTCTCTTGGGTTCGACTTGGTTTTCATGATCATACTACAAATTTATTTTATTTGTGATGGTTAAGTCAGAATTATATTTTGGAGGTTCCGACGACTGATCAAATTTTGGCATTGTTGCCAGGGAAGTTTTATCTAATTTTTCTTCAATAGTGAATTGATTTATACCAAGATCTTCCCGTACAAGTGCACTAGTATTCGATCTTGAGATTGAAAGAACAACTAAGGGAAATAGAAAGACCACAAGATAAGAAGATAACCAGTCAAGCTCATCAAATCTGAGTTTAAATTCTAAAAAAGAACTCAAAGTAGAAGTGCCAAAAACAGAAAACATGGTAGAACAAAGGACATTAAGGGAGTTATCAACTCCCAACATGAACTAGCAGTCTTTACTTATTGGATTTCCAAATATTGATGTAGCTTTTGAGATAAAATATAGTTTGATTCATTTACTACCTGGTTTTATGGCCTTGAAGGTGAGTACCCCCACAAGCACTTAAAGGAATTCCATGTGGTTTGCTCAACAATGAAGCTGTAAGGAGTGAAGCTGTAAGGAGTAATAGAGGAATAAATTAAAAAATGGGCTTTCCCATTTTCAAATAAGATAAAAGAATGGCTTTATTACCTTCCATCTAGATCTATTACCACATGGAATGATCTAAAAATGAAGTTTTTGGAAAAGTTTTTTCTGGCTTTAAAGGCAAGTACCATCAGAAAAGAAATTAGTGGAATTCGCTAGAATAATGGCAAGACGATGTATAAATAAATTTGAAAAACCAAATATCACAGTTTCTTTTTTTCCTCAACAATTATCAAGTGCAGGTATGTATTTAAAGGATATTGTAAAATCCTTAGCCACCAACATATAAACATTCAACAAGAGACGAGAGCAAGCATTCAAAATTTGGAAAACCAAATATCACAGTTGGTTTCTTAAGTACATAAAATAGGTTACTATCTCAGGCTGAAATTAATCCCAAGGAAAATGCAAGTGCCATGACTCTAAGAAGTGGCAAGGAAGTGCAAATCAAGACAACAACAGATGACACCCAATTAAAGAAAGAGAAATCGACTGAATCATTAGATTTGCCAACTAACAAGGTAAGTAAAAATTATACCTTACCAAGTTCTAGTATTTCAATTCATCTCCCTTTTTGTAACCGAGTAGAAAAAAAAAGAGAATGTGATAGAGGATAAAATCTTTGAAACCTTTCAGAAGGTAGAGGTGAACATTTCATTGTTGGATGAAAAGGTAAGACATAGGCTTACAACTTTCATGTGGAGTCCAAGATTTAAAAAAACTATTTTCAAGTCCAAATTATAGCAACAACAGAGAAGTCTGAATTTGTCCTGTAACCCAGATATTGTTTAGTGTTCAGCCCATATCTTGAGTTCTAGAAGTCTAAATGACCTCAATTTGTTTTCCTAGAAAGATAAGACAATTTCCTAGAACTTTTATGAGTACAATTGGTTCCAGTTCTGATGTTAGCAATGATGTTTTGTTCATATAATAAGATAAGGATTTTCACCAAGTCAAGAGTTGGTCACCCACTCAACAATTAGTTATGAAATCAATAGTTCTAAATTTTGGCCTATAAAAGGAGGCATCTGCCATGCATTTAGAATCTTGGTTGTTCAGATCAATATCATGCTCTTGATTGCTTTCTTTATATTTTTGTAATGTTTAAGTTTTATTTCATGTTATATTTTTTCTTAATATTTTGTTTATGCTTTTCATTTCCTTTACTATACTTATGTTCTTATGTTGCTTATTTATGTTTATGTTCTTCATTATGTTTAGCTAAGTTTATTATGTCAAGTTGAAAAGATTACACTAATGGTGTAAGAATAAGTATAGTGTAAACTCAACATGAACTTTAATGTTTGATACTAACATGTTTTGTATATGTTATCTTGTTCACTCTTAATACTTTACTTGTTAAATGGTTAATTTAGATTTGTGTTGTATAACACTTGGTACAACAAATGCTCGACACTTTCATAGCCCAACCGTATGATATAACTTACACATGTGTTATAAAAGGAACTTGATTTGTTGTTAACATAAGTTATAATCATGAATACCTGACAATATTTACAAGGATTAGCATTATTCGAATAAGATAACTAATGTAATCATGTTAACAATTTATAATCCGATTGGAACCTCCTTTATATGTCTTACCTTTTTTTAAATCTGAGATCTACAACTCCAGATATGACCCAATTACCAAACAGTGTTCCAATTTGGATTAAACCAGCATCTCTTTTCTAAGTTTGGCCCTCTCTGTCCTTTCTATTTCAGTACTTAAACTCATCAATCAATCATTTCATTTATGTAATACGCCTGCATTTAAGATGAATATTTACCATAAATTAAAGGTATCTTATATTATTAAATATGTTATTATAAAACATGCTTTAGTTAAGGAGTTATTGATACTTCAAGTGCAAAATGATGATATAAAACCTTGATAAAAATGTACTTTTAAGTACTAATCAGTCTATGTTAAGAGAATTCTGATATTTGAGATTAATAAAGGTTATAAGTCACTTTCTCTACAAGGACAACAAGAGAAAGAGAATTGATTAATAGTTGATATTGATCCTAGGTCTTTCAAACCCTCAAACACCTTTTTGTTCTTATGAATTCTCTTTCTTTCATAGCCATGAACTGTAGCTTGCATTACGTGATTCCAAAAGCCCTTTTTTATCAAGCAATCTAAATCAATAAATGGCGCTTTTAAAGCTTGAAGAGCTCTTCTATAAGGATTGTGACTTCATGGATTAAGCTACTTGTTATTATACATGCTGATAAAATAAGTGCTAAAAAAAAAGAAACAACATTTATTGATAATGCTTGAGTTTTGATTTTAGCATCCTGTTTTTGAAATTCACAAAAAGGTCACCTCATCACAAACCATCAAAAGATATATCCAAGGTCAGAGATTAAAACATTGTAATCTTTCAATAGGTCAATTTTTGTTTTAAATACAAGATAATCAAAAGACTACATGTATTGAATGACATGTGTTAGGTCTGACATCTCTCTGATTTCATTTTAACAATTAAAATTTGAATAGATATGATCTTTGAAATATGAGAGTTGATTTCCAAACAAAAAAGATTATCAAACAAGAAGAGCATCGATCGAGTTTGCAAAATCCTTGACAACAATGACATTGACACTTGTTGACACCTTGAAAAGTGGAGTAGCCAGGAACAATACCTTGGACCATGAAAAGGAAACCAAACAGTATTCAGATTAGCTGGGGGCAAAGAAAGATGATTAAATGATGAATCGGTGAACTGAGGACAATATGGTTCAAAGAAAGATAATTCAGATTACATCGAGGGCAATATTGTTCAAAGACAGTCAACATCTAGTGAACTCCAGTAGCAAATGAGAGTGGCATTACATTTGAAGGACATCTTTATCTGGGTTTAACCTCTTAAACATGGCTATCGATCGATATGGACACAAGATTGAATGTAAATGAATGTCGAAAAGATGCACACCATCAAGACTGACTGTGGAACGATGCTGCACTTGAAGGACATTTTTATGTCATCATCCTTTGAAACATGGCTACCAATCGATGTGGACACGCGATTGAATGTAAATGAATGTTGAAAAGATGCACACCACCAAGACTAACTATGGAGACAAGCTGTTTTGAAGCCAAGATGCACTTCAACGCATGAATATAGGTGAAGAACATCATTGACGATCACCGAAGATAGCCACCACGATCCCTCATTCCAGTAATCATCTCCCTTTCTCTGTCCTCTCTTCTCTATTGTCCTTCTTTGCATACAGAACGTGAGGAATTTACGTTCTGCAACAAAGAAAATATAATTTGTTGGTTACTATGTTGATCACAGTAACCAGCTAAATATAATTACCTGGTTATTGTGCTTAGCACAATAACCATCCAATTTTTCCCTCGGGCTGAGTCCGGCCTTGTAGAAAGAAGGTTTTCCTTTTTTGGCCGGTTCTAGCATGATTTTATTTTTGGGCCAATCTCGGTCCATTTTCCTTTTGGGATGGGTCTGGTTGATCCATTTCAAAAAAAAATTTTTAAAAAAAGTTATGATTTTATCACGTATTTTTTTATCCATTTTGATTAATATTGATTTGTATTTTATACCGTAAAGATACGAATCCAATAGTAAAATACCTGGTTTTTGTCAAAACATTGCAAAAAAATTATATAAAAAAAATTCTTTTTAATCCTTTTTTATTAATATCGGTTTGTATTTCTATACCGTAAAGATACGAATCCAATAGTAAAATACCTGGTTTTTGTCAAAACATTGCAAAAAATAATTATAAAAAAATCTTGTTTTCATGTATACGACCAAGTATCTCAAAGAAAAAAAAAATCATATCATATTTTCATACAATAAAATTTCAAAAATATGTATTAGCATGCATTTTGGCTTTAATAACTAGTTTATTAAAGTCACGAGAACTAGGCCAATATTTCAAAAATTCCAAAAAAAAATATTTTGTTTTCTTTTAGTATCTGGGGTTACGAACTTATACGTAAGACGTATTCCAGATATCAAATTATTTTGTTGACGTTAGAACGGTTAGGTTTTACCCGATAAGATAAGGATCTCTTTACCAAGAATGACTTTTCTTTAACCATAGACGGACCAATAACTACAAGACCTTAGATTTTATTAGACAATAAAACAATTCAGCTTACCTTAAGTAGGGCGTATTTTGGGTGCTAAAACCTTCCCTTTACGCAATCCGTCCCCATACCTGATCTCTAAGACCAGTTAGGGTTCCTAGTAATCAAAATATTAGGTGACGACTCCCATTCTATTTTTTTCATTGATAAAGAACAAGAATTCCTTGTCTCCCTATATTTTCCTGATAGATAATACTTATGAGAGTGGATGTTTTTGCCGCGATGTCGCACACGTGCAACACAAGGCTTCATATGGGGTCATCCCTTTTGTGGCTTGGTGACTATTGTTATACATGAATTCCACCAATGCTATGTGTTCCTCCTGGTTTCCTCCAAATTCTAGTACACATGCTTGTAATAGGTCTTCCAAGACTTGGATGACTCTTTCCGATTGGCCATCAATTTAGGGGTGAAAGGTGGTGCTCATATCCAATCTTGTCCCCAAGGCGTGTTGTATGCTCAGCCAAAGTTAAGAGGTAAACCTAGGATCTCGATCCGAGACAATGGATACTTGAATCCTATGGAGTCGTACCACCTTGTATATGTAAATCTTGGCAAGCTTGTCTACCAAGTCGGTCATCTTTATGGGCAAGAATAGTGCAGATTTCATTAAGTGGTCTATGATGATCCGATATTGCATCATTTCCTTTCCTCCATTTAGGAAATCCAGACACAAAATCCATGGTGATCATCTCCCACTTCTATTCTGGAATTTTTAATGGTTGCAATAGTCCCACGAGTCTTTGGTTTTCAACCTTGACTTGTTGACATATTCCGCACTTAGACACATACTCGGCTATTTCTCTTTTTATATTAAGCCACCAATAGAGGTGTTTCAGGTCCCGATACATCTTAGTGCTGCCAGGATGTATGGAGAACTTGCATTCATGTGCTTCTTGTAGAACCATCTGTTTGACCATCTCGTTATTAAGCACGTACAACCATTGTCCCATCATCAATGATTCATCATCCACTACCCGAAATTGTGTTTCTAACCCGACCTCCATTTTCTTCCTAATCTTGCACCCCTCATTGTCACAGAATTGGGCTTGGAGTATCTATTCCCGATATGTTAGTCGCACCAATAGTTGGGCTAATAATTCCCCTCCTGAATTAATGCCCAATTTTGAACCCATCTATTTCAATTCTGCCAATTATTGTTCCTTCCCCACTGTTGGCCTACTTAGGATGGCTTTATTTTTGTGACTGAAAGCATCTACCACCACGTTTGCCTTCTTAGGTTGGTACTTTATTGTGCAGTCATAATCCTTAATGAGTTATATCCACCATCTTTGTCATATATTTAACTCCTTTTGCAACATCATATACTTCAAACTTTTGTGATTAGTAAATATTTGGGTTTGAGACCTATATAAATAGTGTCTCTATATCCTTAAGGCGAATACTACAGCGGTTAATTTTAGGTCGTGCATTGGATAATTCATCTCATGGGTCTTCAACTGTCTCGATGCATAGTCGATCACCTTTCCATGTTGCATTAAGACACACCCTAATCCTTTCCCTGAGGCATCACTATAAACTACAAAACCTTTAGTCCCTGAGAGAAGTGTAACACTGGAGTGGCGGTGAGCCTTCTTTTCAACTCTTGAAAGCTTTCCTCACATTCATTTGACCACACCCACTTCTTATACTTCCTAGTTAACTATGTCAAAAGGGTTGCAATCAAGGAGAACCCCTCAGTAAATCTCTTATAGTATCTTGCTAGTATTAGGAAACTATGTTTCTCAGTGACCGAAGGTGGTCTTTCGCATTTTAAAACTGTTTTGACTTTCTAGATGTCTACGAAAACACCTTCGGCTGAAATCACGTGTCCTAAGAACGTCACCCTTTCCAGCCAAAATTCACATTTACTTAGTTTTGCATGCAGCTAGTGATTTCTCAAGGTTTTTAAAGCGCACAATTGTCCCTTATGCTCCTCAAAGGAGTTCGAGTAAACCAGTATATCATTGATGAATACCACTATAAATTTATCAAGGTATGGTTGGAAAACCCGATTCATTAAGTTCATGAAGAGGGCTGGGGCATTTGTCAACTCGAACGGTAGCACCAAAAACTCATAATGTCTGTAATGGGTCCTGAATGCAGTCTTTACTCCATCCGCCTCTTTAATCTTCATCTGATGGTACACTGACCTCAAATCTATCTTTAAAAATTCCCTCACTCCCTTTAGTTGATCAAATATATGATCTGGTAATGGGTATTTATTTTTCATCATTATTTTGTTCAATTGACGGTAGTCAAGACATAGTCTATAGGTTCCATCTTTTTTTCTTACAAATAGAATCAGCACTCCCAAAGGAAAATTATTTGGTTGTATAAACCCCTTGTCTAGCAATTCTTGTAGTTAAGTCTTTAGCTCATTCAATTCTGTTGGAGCCATCCGATACGATTGTTGGGCTATGGGTGGGACTCTAGGGAAAGTATCTATAAACATTTTTACCTCTCGCTCTGGGGGTAGTCCTTGTAGTTCTTCGAGAAACATGTATGGGAATTCCTTTACCATAGAAATATCCTTCGGTCGCGGTCCTCTGTCATCTGAGTTTAAGATTTATGCAAGGTATCTTATACATCCCTTTCTTAGAAGTTTCTGAGTTGTTACAACCCATATTAAAGCAGTCGGTTTAGGAATTCTCTCTCCTTAAAAAATCATCCTCCTACCCTTAGGTATTTGGAATGTAATAGTTTTAGCATAACAATCTATCATGGTTTTATATTTACTCAGCCAATCCATGCCTAGAATTATGTCAAAATCATGCAATTCCAAGGGAATCAAGTCTACTTTGGTTTCATGCCCAGCTAAACTAACCCCCACTCCCACATACATATTATTTGTTTCAACCATATTCCCTATCAGATTTTCAATTACAAACCCCCTTCCTATCACTTTTACCCCCTATCCCAATTTGGTGACCATTTTCCTAGCAATGAATGAGTGGGTGACACTCGGATCAAACAACACTTGCACATTAAGGTTATTTATTAGTAGCATACCTGCCACCACATCCATTACAACCCTGACCTCCTCTTATGTTAGATGGAAGACCCTACCTAGGGTCTATTATTTTTTTCCCTCGGCCTCCCTTGAATGGAGTTTGCCCCTGATTGAGAAGATCTCACCGGCCTATTCACTATGACTGCTTGTTGATGGCTCTAACTCGACTACATATAGCATTATACCTTCCCGGTGTTTCTGTTAGGGAACTCCTTATAGTGACCTCTTTTGCCACAATAATGACACCCTTGTCCTAGATATTGGCAGTTTCTCCACATATGTCTTTCTCTGCACACAAAGCATCATCCTGGTGAAACTGAGTGGTCTCCAAGGTGTTGTTATCTATATTTTACATAAGGAGGATAGTCAACACCCTTGTTGTCATCGGTCCCTGCTGGAGAGTTTGTCTTTGAATGCGACTGCCTCATCCCCCCATCATTCTCCCATTTGATTGTTGGTGGAGCGGCACCATTAAGACCCTCTTTGGAAACAGTGGTCTACTGATGGGATAATCCCCATCTCTCTTTTTGCCTGTACCTAGATGCCTTGTTAACCATTTTCAAAACAAGTGTTTAGAGCCTGTGCAACATTAATTAGCTCCCTTGCGAATTTAAATCGTAAGGCGATCAATACTTGTCTCAAATCCTGCCACAAGCCATCTCTCAGCTTTTTAATCATATGTTATTTTATCGGCACATAGTGTGGGGCAAATAATGAGAGATCATGAAACCTCCTTTTGTATTCCAATACGGACATATCACCCTGTCTTAAAGCCAAAAACTCTTGTTCCTTCACCTTGCAATGTTATCTGGAATAAAATGGATTCTCAAACTCTATTTTGAAGTCACTCCAAGTTAGTGTCTCGGTTGCACGCCTCAGCTGAATTGTTTTCCACCATATAATGGCCCTATCGGACAATAACTGGGTTGCACAATTTATTCTCAAACCCTTAAGTATATTTATCTGGATCATGGTCTTCTCTACCTTCCTGATCCACCTCTCAGCTATCTCTGCATCTTGTTCCCCTATATACAGTTTGTAGCCCATTTTCCTCATACTCTTGACTAGTTGCATAAGTAGCACCATGCTATCCACGGTCACGACATTCACAGGGGTTGTTTACGGAATCGGCATGGTGGGAGTTGCTTGTGTCGTCAAGCCAGCCATGCCCTTTGTCACTGCTTTAACTATTTGAATAAAAAGTCCTAAGTCTACATACTGTGAGGGCACCCTTGTTGGGATAGTCAATGGTTGTGTATCTGACCTTTCTTGTTGCCCCGCAGCAAGCTGGGGGTATTTCCTCTATTTGGTTAGGCATTCGACCTTCCCCATGATTAGCACTTAAAAGTGCATTTTTATCAAGGTTTTATATCATCATTTTGCACTTGAAGTATCAATAACTCCTTAACTAAAGCATGTTTTATAATAACATACCTAATAATATAAAATACCTTTAATTTATGGTAAATGTTCATCTTAAATGTAGGCCTATCACATAAATGAAAGGATTGATTGATGAGTTTAAGTATTGAAATTGAAAGGACAAAAAGATGGTCAAACTTAGAAAAGAGATGTTGGTGCAGTTCAAACTGGAACACTGTTCGGTAATTGGGTCATATCTCGAGTTCTAGATGTCTAAATGACCTTAATTTTTAGGAAAAAATTGGTAAGACATAGGCCTACAACTTTCATGTGGAGTCTTAGATTTAAAAAGGTTGTTTTCAAGTCCAAATTATAGCAACAACAGAGAGAGTCCGAATCTGTCCTGCAGCCCAAACATTGTTCAGTGTTTAGCCCATATCTCAAGTTCTAGAACTCCAAAGGATCTTAATGTTTTTTTTACCTGGAAAGATAAGACAATTTCCTATAACTTTCATGAGTAAAGGTGGTTCTAGTTATGATGCTAGCAATGATGTTTTATTCAGACAAGAAGATAAGGATTTTCACCAATTCAATAGTTTGCCACCCACTCAACAATTAGTCATCAAATCAATAGTTCTAAATTTTGGCCTATAAAAGGAGGCATTTGCCATGCATTTAGGGGCTTGGTTGTTTAGATCAAGAACTTGCTCTTGCTCTCTCTCTTTATATTTTTTGTAAGTCTTAAGTTTTGCTTTCATTAATATCTTGTTTATGCTTTTCATTTCCTTTCCCTTACTTAATTAACTTGAATCTTATTTATGTTCTTATTTTGTTTATTTATGTTTCTCTCTTTCATTATGTTTAGCTAAGTTTATTATGTCAAGGTGAAAAGGTTACACTAATGGTGTAAGAATAAGTATAGTGTAAACTCAACATGGACTTTGCTTGTTAAATGGTTAATCTAGATTTGTGTTGTATAACACCTGGTACAACAAATGCTTGGTACTTTCATAGCCAATCGTATGGTATAACTATACATGTTATTATGAAAGGAACTTCATTTGTTGTTACCATAAGTTATAATCATGAATACCTGACAATATTTACAAGTATTAGCATTATTCGAATAAGATAACTAATGTAATCATGTTAACAATTTATAATCCGATTGGAACCTCCTTTGTATGTGGTTTTCAGTTGAGTAATAAGAGTTTATACTATACTTGTTTGAAATACAATTAGTAGATCCTCTAACCTTGACACTTGTTTTTATCATTGTTTAATTCTCACATTGATCTTCCATCTCAAAACTCTCATCAACTTCTTCTTCTTCTTCTTCTTCTTCTTCTTCTTTATTATTATTGTTGTTATTGTTGTTGTTGTTGTTGTTGTTGTTGTTGTTGTTGTTGTTGTCTATAATTTATACAATTAACCTCCCTGTGGTTTGACCATGGTCTTGCCGGGTTATTTATTACTTTGACACTCTTACACTTGGGAGAAGACATCAATCTTTTGGAACCTCCTTACCCCGCTACGGTGATCCTTTCCCGCAGAGTTTTAGGTGATCTTACTAGAGCATGCGATGTTGTATCATCCAAGGGATCTTCATCTAAAATGCGACTGCATGATTCTTTGCAAAAGTGAGTTCCCGTGTAATGAGGTTCCTAGATACCTTATTATTGAGACGTCCCTGCTATAGTACAAATATTTACAAGAATTATAAACAATTACTAATAACAATTAAATAGTTTAATGAAAGCATTAATGTTATTCTCTGTTTAAGGTATAATATGCGAAGTTCTTTCATATACTTCATATATACAAAATATAGTATAGATAAACACATCTATTCTTGAAACTGACTCATAACTCTTAGATCCGACTATCCTCTTAGGAAACTATTAGCCGAAGTTAATTGTTTAATCATCTCGGTCAACCACTTAAGATGCCATTAGTCAAAGCTAATCATTTATTCATCTCGGCCATCTTCTTAGGATACTATTAGTCGAGGCTAATCATTTAATCATCCCGGTCATTTTTTTAGGATATTATTAGCCAAAGCTAATCATGATTCACTACAGACAACATAATTCGGCAGTGAACGCTAATTCGCTGCATACACTATAATTCGATAGCAAACACCAATTAACTATAGCCAACACAATTCAACAGTGAATGCTTATTCGCCGCAAACAACACAATTTGGTAGCGAACTCTAATTCGCTGCAGACACCATAATTCAGCAGAGAAAACTAATTCACTGCAGATAACACATTTTGGCACCAAACGCTAATTCACTACAACACTGTAATTCGACAACGAACACTTCTTCGCTACAAACAACACAATTCGACAGCAAACACTAATTCGCTACAAACACTATAATTCGACAACAAACACTGATTCGCTATAAATAACACAATTCAGCCGCAAACACTAATTCGCTACAGACACTATAATTCGACAACAAACACTGATTCGCTGCATACAACATAAATCGGCCTAAAACATCCACATGCGTTTCCGTTCCAGCACACAATTTGTTATTAGAATCATGCAAAATCACATAATTTCAAGCATGAACAACTACATGCAATTCAATTCTAGCGCACAATTTGTTATTAAAATCCAACAGGATCACACAATTTCAAACATGAACAGCTACATGCAATTCAGTTCTAGCACATAGTTTGTTATTAGAATCCAGCAGAATCGTATAATTTCAAACATGAACATCTACATGCATTTTATCGCACAACGCATTATAGCCAACCCTTCAACTATGGCCGGCCCTCTTCTGTGTTTTGTTCATTCCATTTATTCATTTTTCTTTGTTAAGTGTTCTGGAATTTGGCCCTTTTTCGTTTATATTTTCTTGTTCTCCTCATTGATTTTGGCTTCCTTCACAATTCGCCTAGAATTCCTAGGTCAATTTTCTTAGGGTCTTCTTCTTCATTTTCGGTTTTGGGATCTCAAGAACAAGAGGAAAATAGTTACATGACCGATACCTTTCGAATCTAAGTAGGTTTGGGGACAGTTTGATAGTATTCCTTCTCTTATTCTCCTGATTGTCCCCCTTCTTCTTCTTCTCTCGGTTTCTCCTCTAGTTGTTAGTTTCTCCTCACCGGTTCTAGACCTTTTCCCCTTCCCTCTAAGCAGTTGTTCAATCTTCTCTCAAGTTCTCAACTCTCTCTTACACACGTTCAAAGAGGCACCTACAGTTGGCTTGGTTTAATTTCCATTGGGAAAGAGGCAGAGAAGAAAAGCATGCAGTTGAACATACAACTGCTGTAGATATATTTTGAGAAGAGGAAAGCTCACCTTCTCTCTCCCCCTTGTATTTATACTCCCTCTTAAAGAGCTGGGGTGTTTGGGTGCTGCCTTAAGTTTGTTCTTGTCCCACTTTTGGTTATTCCAAGACCGGTTTCCTCCCTTTTAACCACTTAAGGCAGCCAATTTGCTCCCCTAAACTATCAGTTACATGACCGGCCTTTTACTTAGATTTATGTTGGGTATTATAGTCATGAATGACACATGAATTCGTCAGCGCACATAACCACTGTTGATTTAGGAATTGTCATCGAAAACTGAGTTGCTGCTAGTTTCTGAAGCGGCAGCTGTCGCACTCGACATCGCGGCAGCCTTAAAAACAATCTTTATTATGGAAAAAAGAATAGATTTCTAACATCTTGTTCTTTTAGGAAGAAGGTCTTGTTTAAGGAGTCGTCACCTAGTATTATGGTCACTAGGAATCCTAACTGGTCAACAGAGATTCTATGGTACGAGACTGGTTACGTAAAAGGGAAGATATTATCACCCCTTAAACGTTCTGCTTGAGGCAGACTGCATTGCTGATTTTGTCTTAAATTGATAAACATTTATTCGCTTATGCTATGATGATTTGTTTATAATATTCCTGACTCTAGCGTCAGTGAATATTCGATCTCGAATAATTCCAACTCTAGCGTTGGTCAAAATTCCATCACGAATAATTCCAACTCTGGTGTTGGTAAAAATTCGTAGCTACAAAAAAATCAATATATTTTCTATGTTTTTTTTATTCCTAATCCTAATATCAGTGAATAAATTGACAAAAATACATTTTTTCTAAGACATGCAAAAATTTTATTTCTACACTTTCTATCTTTTTTTTTCATTTTTATTTTTTTATTATTTTTTATATATTTTTTTTTTGCTGGACCCAGCCAGCTCGGCCCGGTCACTGGCCCAAGCCAGTGATCCAGCTAGGCTGCAGGCACGAGTGGTTCAAACCACGCGTGCGCTGCACAGGGCAAAGGTAATTAAATTACCTTCACCCCGTTCTCTTCTCTATAGAATCAAATGTGCAGAAACAAAGATAAAAGGAAAGCCTTACCTAGCGATTCGAAGGCGTAAGCGATAGCAACAATTCAAGCACTCCCGGAGAATTCTCCCTTCCTCCTCCTCTCAGTCTCTTCTCCTCTAATCTTGTGGTTCTGTTTGTTGGGTTTTTTTACTTACTCTCTGCTCTCCTCTGCTTTCCTCTTTTGTTCGTATGTTATGATTGAATTATGGGACTAAACCAAAGATAGGTTTAGCTCTCTGTTTACTTCCTTTTGTTCACTCTACTTCTGGGTTTTTTTTGTTCTCTATGTCTTTTTTGCTATGGTTTTCGGGTCTTTCTTTTTCCAATCCCCCATCTTACGAGGTTGCCTTTGCCCAGCTTTTATAAGGCCAAAGGTCGATCGGTGTTGTAACGATCAGCAGTAATGGCGTGGGGCGCTCCATTCAATGGACAAACATCTTTGCCTTTAATGGCATGGGGCACTCCATTCAATGGAAAAACATCTTTGCCTTTAATGGCCAAGCCGTTGCAGAGGAAGAAGACGAGCAAACAATCGCCTCCCAAAACAACTCTGTTTTCCAATTCTAAAGACTGCTTTCAATTTGGTCCTCGAAATTTTGTACTTTTGCAATCAAGCTCCTGGTTAAAATGTAATTGGATCCTTGCATTTCAACGCTATTTTCAAGCTGGTCCTTGAATTTTAATTTTTGCAATTTGGACCCCAATTAAACCCCAAACTTTGATATTTCTCCAATTAAGTCCCTGATTTCATTAATTAAATTAATTTCAAGACAATTAAGTCCAAAAACTTATCAATTCTCCAATTAAACCCTTGATTGGATTAATTAAATTAATTCTAAGCTCAATTAAGTCTCAAAACTTATCAATTCTCCAATTAAGCCCTTGATTTGATTAATTAAATTAGTCAAGAGTTTAATTAAATCTTTAAACTTCCAATCATGTTGCCTGTAATCCAAATTTTAATTCATTCTTTATTTATTTTATTTTTACTTGTTTTTCATCATTTTTTCAGTAAATAAAATAAAAAACAAAGATAAAAAATTGAGTTATAACAGCAGCGACGTTGGGGTCAATTTTGGCATTCATTTTTGTTAGGTGTTTAAAGTTCCAATGTCCAAAAATACCCCATCCATGTCACTGGGAACACTGCAATGTCCTTATTTTTTTCAATTTGATCCTCATTCTTTTTATTTTTATTTTTTTTCTTAGCTCTTTTGTAAAAGTTATTATTCTTTTCAATTTCACCTTTTAATTACAACATTGTTTTTATTTTTTATGTCAATTTTTATCATTGTTTTTTTTAATTATCTTTTAACTAAATTGATTTTTTTTAATTTCACCCTTTAATTAAATATTAAATTTATTTTGTATTTTGATTTGATCCTTATTCTTTTAATTTGTATTTTTTAAAATTCTTTTGTATATTTGAAAAAAAAATCCAATTTCATCCTTCAATATATGATTGATTGGGAATTGGACTTCATGGTTTTTCTAAAATAAATGTTTTGTGTCTAATGACTTAGGCCACAGATTTGAAAAGTTAACACAAGATTTTTTTTTTTGTTTTTTAAATAGCTTTATAATTCTCTTAATATTTTTTATTAGGTTATTTCAATCATATAATCTAGACCGTAGATTTGGTAGGATATCCCATGCTGGCTTAACCTTAATTAGCATAATTACAAGTTTTTCATAACTGAGTTTTTGTTTTTTTTTTTTTTACACTATTTCAAAACATAAATATTAATTTTTTAAATAAAAAATGATTCTGCTACACCTAAAAATGTGAGCACCGATGCTAGTATTAAACTAAGAAAGATTGGCAAAGAGATATCGTCTTGTTTTTATCCAATCAGAAACGAGAATGGCATTAAAAGGAGAACCTTTTTAGGGTAGGGCTTGATGTGGATTTATTTTGATACCCGTTAGGAAACTTTTAAAGTAAGCTGAGACTTGGCCCATCAAGGGCTTTGGCATTGCAGGAAACTTTGGAGGGTGTGTCTTCATGGCAGGCAGCATATGTTAGACTAGTTTACATGTTTGTGCACGTTATTGGTTCAGATCACACAAAAAAAAAATTGAATATAATAAAAATATCTAAGTTATAAAGTAATATTTAACATTATCATTAAACTTTTCTTTTACAAGTCAATTTTAAAATCTTCTCATTTGACTGCTTATCCAACTCAAATTTAAAATTAAATTTTATAAAATTTATCTACTTAAAACAAGCCGGTTTGCTCCCCTAAACTATCACTTAACATGAGCCGACTTTTTACTTAGATTTATATCAGGTATTACAGCCATGAATGACACATGAATTCGTCAATGAATACAACCACTGTTAAATTAAGAATCATCATCGAAAATTAAGTCACTACCAATTCAAAAATCAGCAACGATGATGGGGTCAATTTTAGCACTAAATTGGGTGTCCGATTTATGTTAGGTGTTTACAATTCCAGTGTCTAAAAATACCCTCGCCATGTCGTTGGGAGTGTCGTAATGTCCTTTTCTTATTGATATGACACATGTCTCAATTGGTAATTTGGTTTGTCAATGGTGAACCTCTTTTTTTCTTTTTCTCTCTCTTCCTCCAAAATTAAAACTTTGCCCTCTTGGTTGTTGGTATTTCAAATTTAGTTTCTATTCTTTTGATCTCTCATATTTTTATATTGGCTACTTTATAGAAGCTTTATTTGTTTTCAATTTCATCCTTAAATTTCAATTAACCAAATATTATATTCTTCAATTTAGTCCTCACTCTTTGTATTTCTAATTTTTTACCTTAGCCCTTTTGTAAAAGTGTTATTAGTTTTTAATTTCATCTTTCAATTCAAATTGATAATATTATGTTTTTCAATTTGATCCTCATTGTTTTGATTTTCTATTTTTTTTTCTTAACTCTTTTGTAAAAGTTATTATTCTTTTTAATTTCACATTTTAATTACAGCATTGTTTTTTATACCAATTTTGATCATCGTTTTTTTAATTATCTTTTTACTAAATTGATTTTTTTTTTCAATTTCACTCTTCAATTAAATATAAAATTTATTTTGTATTTTAATTTGATCTTTATTCTTTTAATTTCTATTTTTTAAAATCCTTTTATATATTTGAAAAAAAAATCAATTTCATCCTTCAATACATGATTAATTGAAAATTAAACTTCATGATTTTTCTAAATTGGATGTTTCGTGTCTAATAATTTGAGTCACGGCTTTAAAAAGTTAACACAAGATTTTTTTAAAAAAAAAAATCTTTACAATTCTTTTAATTTTTTTATTAAGTTATTTCAATCATATAATTTAGACCGTAATTTTAGTGGAATATTCCAAGTTGGCTTAATCTTAATTAGCATGATTACAAGTTTATCATAACTGAGTTTTTGTCCCCTTTTTTTACACTGTTTCTAAACATAAATATTAATTTTTAAATAAAAAATAATTCTGCTACACCTAAAAATGCGAGCTCCGATGCTAGTATTAAACTAAGAACGATTGGCAATGAGATATCGTTTTGTTTTTATCCAATCAGAAATGAGAATGGCATTAAAAGGAGAACCAGCTTTTTAGGGTAGGGCTTGATGTGGATTTATTTTGATACCCGTTAGGAAACTTTTAAAGTAAGCTGAGACTTGGCCCATCAAGGGCTTTGGCGTTGCAAGAAACTTTAGACTAGTTTACATGTTTGTGCACATTATTAGTTCAGATCACACACAAAAATTGAATATAATAAAAATATCTAAGTTATAAAGTAATATTTAAAATTATTATTAAACTTTGCTTTTTCGAGTGAAATTTGAAATCTTTTTTTTCTAACTATTTATCTAACTCAAATTTAAAATTAAATTTTATAAAAATCATATCGACATAATTCAATCAATTAGATCAATTCAAAAACAATTTATTGGCTAATAAAAACATATATATGAGAATTAAATTTAAAAAATAAAAAAAAAATTAATAGAAAAAAATTTCTTGACCCAACTTATTTTGATCCTAGCTTAAAATTAAATTATGTATAATTTCATACATGACCTGATCAACTTGAGTGGTGTATAGATAACCCTCTCGACCCATAAAAAATGATAAAATTAATAAAAAAAAAAAAAAACCAAAACCATCTCCCCCTAATGTGAATTTAAAATCAAACATCATAAATTATTTCATCGTTATGGAGTCAACTTCGTACATTCAAAGATAACTACAAGATGACTGTTGAAACAAAAATCTAGGGACAATACGGAGAAGAAAATGAGGAGCTTCACTGTGACACTGTCGGGTAAGATGATGGATTTGTTTTTGCATGACGACACATGTTAATGATAAGATATTCAAATCGTGAAGTCCCATCAAAAAGGTCGTTACTCACAGTAACCTGGTAAACAGCCCAGCCTGGGAAAGTTGCTTGAAATGTATTCCATTCATGGCAATTCAAGACATTTATGTACACGTCACAGCTTTAAGAGCTCTGTTTGCGCCTCAACAAAATATAATTCAGGAAAAAGACAAGATTGTCTGATGCAAACCATCTGAGCTGCAAGTTTGAGCGTAGAACTTAACGGTTCCATTAATCCCAGGATCGATCTTACTACAAAACATCATCAAACTATACCACTGTAATATTCCTGTCTGTCTGCCACATCCATAACTGGCAATATTATATTCAGCTGATTCCACCTCCAATGCTGGGCACTGCAGCTCTCCAGTGGATCTCTGGCTAAAACCTTAGGTACGCAGGCTCTGTTTCCTGCACAGGGGAAATAGACGGGGAAATGGTTTTTTTATCATGAAATACTAACCAAATATCTCGTAAATAAATGTATTTTATCTATCTTGGATTAGCATCTTGTTTACCATGTAGATGAGAAATCAAAAATAGTAATTTGGGATATAAAAATGAATACTTTTTTCTTCAACAAATTAAAGGGCTCAGTTTGTTCTCTCTTGCTTTTCCTTTCTTCTTCCTTTGCACTGTTTAATAGTTGAAGAAAAACAAAAGGATAGCCACGTGATAAGGTGGAGTTCTTGTACCTGAATATGTAGAAAATACTTTGTGTTTTCTGGAATAATAACCCGTTAATCGTGGCATGTTGTAGTCTCATGCTATGTTTAGTATTGTGATTGCTGTTGTGGTTGTTGTTTTAAAAAAATTTATTTTATAAAAAGTACTTTTAGTTAAGGTTGGTTTGAAAAAATATATGTTTGGTTTAAAATGTGGTTGAAATTGAGGTTGAACAAAAAATAATTTAATGTGTTTAGTTAAGAAAATACTTTTCAAATTGAGGTTATAAAATAATTAAAAAATGCTTTTAATTTAAATATTGTAGATTTAACTACTATTATTAAATCATGAAATAAATAATATTGATATCAAATATTTTTTATTATTCCATTAAACTATATGCAATGTCATCACATACAAAATCTATCCAACAATAACTATATTTTTCATGGTTTCTTAAGCACGCAACAACAAAAACTAAATTTTTTAAATAAAACACAATTAAAATAAAAATAAAAACTGAATTTTTTTAACTAGGTCGGACTCAACAAGAACATAATTGGATTTGCGATCAAATTCCACAAATGCTACGTCATCATGATATATCCTTTCTAATTTATGTAGTATTATTAAATGATATTAAACACTAGTTTTTTCAACTAATACTCAATTTAAAAAAAATTACAATTTTCATTATGTACAAAATTCATTAGACAAAAAACTACAGTTTTCATGATTTTTTGAGCATGTAATAAAATTAGGTAAAATATTATCTGGAAATAAAATTGAGATTACAGTATAAGTAAATTTAATTCATCTTAAACTAATTTTTAAAAAAAAAGCAAAAAAAAAAACTATTTTTCATGTTCATATAAAATAGTGCGAGTGAAATCACTTAACTGCACTGGTTTTTCAGAAGAAAAAAAAAAACTAAACTTTTTCTGGTTTTTTGAAATAATAATTAAAAAAAATTGATTTAAGTTTAGTGAATAGTAGAGCATGGCTCCACTGTTACTGTTTTCTTCCTTCAAGAGAAGCAGCCACATCTCCAAAACCTCTGTTTCATTTTAATTTATATGGGTCCTATTAGTGAAAAAGCATTTTTTTTCTCTTACCAAAAAAAATATGTGTGGCTGTGCAGGTGAACCTCATCCGCAACCACGTTACGAAAATAGGATATTTAAATAGTATTTGAACAATAACTACTATTACATATTTCTATAAATATAGATTTCTTATTTAGAGAAATAATTCAGATAAAAATCTAAATTGCTGGGCTGTGTTGCTTTTGTTTTTACCTAAATATAATCTAAACATTATGAAATCGTTTATTTTGAACGAATATAATAGAGTTATATGAATAGTTGATATAAATTTAGAATCTCATGTAATATGAAATATGAAGATGGTTTGTAATGATTGATTTATTTATTGTAAATGAATTTCTATTTATTATTTCCTTATTTTTACTCTTAAGAAGTAAATGAATAAAATTTCAATATTCTGATCACAGATTTTTTTTTCTAACAACTCGTGTATGTTTTTTTGTGTTCAAAGGTTAAAGATTACAGTCGTACTCAACACCTGGTGGCAGGGGCCTTGCTGCTACGGGTTTCTGTCAGAATAACATGTGGAGCAGCTCCCTTTCACCGCTACTATTCAACACCACAGCGTTGCCGGCAAAGCCTGCCTGTCTGTGTGTCGGGACATGCCCTGCAGCAGCCGATATCGTTCGAGTGTTTCTTCCATTATGAAAACGTTTCAGATTTGGTATAGACTTTTCACAACATTGGATGCTGTTTGCTAATTTTGAGCCCTCAGGTCAGCATTGGATGCTTTGATTTTTCCGTGCGATATTTTGTGAGGGTTCAAAGCAACGCTTTTTTTTTTTTTTACCGTAGATATACAGATTAAATTATGTATTTTTTAATTTATTTTTTAAAATTTTAAAATTAACAATTAGATAAACCTTTATAGATTTATAATACTTAATTTAGTAATTTTAAAAAAAAAACCTTAAAATTTAATTAGTTGAACTATATTGCACAGGAATAGCAACTATATATGGATTTGTTATTCGGCAAAGAAGTGTTTTCCTGAAAATAGCATGGGAATAAAAAAAATTGCAAACTGTTACAGCAGTAGAAAATAATTTGAGAGACGGTACAATTCTGTTACTTGTATTATAATAAAATAGTTATTTTTTATTTTAAAAAAATAGTTTGTAATTTTCTTTTCTAGCTGTATTGTTTTTTTGTTTAGAAAAAACAAAAACTCGAGGTTACGTATATTGGTGAAACTGTGAAAGTGGTCCCGTTGGACTCTAGGTTACGTGTCATATCATTAAATGCCCCCAACGGATGGCTTTAATGATCACAGGCCTGCATGGTTTGATTTTGCTTTTGGCATTAGACAAGCCTACCAATAGAAAATGTGACATATTAAAGATTGAAAAGAAAGCAATTTAAAAAAATAAAAAATACTTTCTCTGAAAAAAAACAGCACATGATAATTTTTTATATCTGATTTAAACAAGAATCAAATTAAATATATAATTTAGTTGTGAGACTTAAATAATTCTATAAAAAAAAAACCTAAGTAAAATCATGATGTTTAATTTTCAAATTTAATATTAAAAATAAAATTAAAAAAAATACATGAGTCAAACTTGGTGAACTAAATCTATGACCTAAGACATAATATCAAGATAATATATATTGAAAAAACAAAGAATATCAATATTTAAGGAACTCAATGATTATGGATAAAATAAAAAAAAATGATCATAACCAACCCAATCTAATCTTCAGAATTTGTGATATGAATCATGAGGCTAGATTACAATATAAAAACAAATCTGAAAAAATAACAATGTAAAATTCCCAACTAACTAAAGTAATTAGGGAAAACAAATGAGAAAAAAGGGATAAAAAATAAAAAATATATATATAGATTTGAAAAGGAGTCAAATTTGACACAAAAAAAAATCAAATCATAAAGGATGAAATTGAAAAAAATATCAATTAAAAAAATAATAAGAAAAACTAAAAATAACAATTAAAAGAATGAGAATCATATTTAATATAAAAATAAAATTTCAATTGAAAATATTAAAAAAACTTAATTCAATAAAATATACAAAACCATCTACATTGCAATCAATTGTCAATGAATGAAATTGAAAAAAAAAAACTCAATAAAGAATTCAAGACTAAATACATTGTAGTCAAAAAAGACATAATTTGACCCAACAAACAAATAATCATACTCTTTTTTTATGCCGTGACCAACATGTTTGAAGGAAAGAAAAGAGAGAGGGAAGAAAAAATATGTGGTCAGAACTCAACCAGTGATTTTTTAGTAAAACGCTCCTCACCACCATTATAGAGGTGGTGAGGCGCATTGAATGTCATACAAGACATCGGTATTTAAAGCTGTTTTGACGCTGCATATGCCATAAAAAAACATAGGCGGCATCCATTTACTGACACATGCAATCCATTTTCATTTAAATAATATATATATATTAAAAGATCTATTTTCCCATTACCCCCACATAAAAATAACAAAAAAAAAGTGCTATTGCATCCAAAGCTAAAAATATATATATTTTTATATTTTAGAGGCATTGAAGTATTTGTGTTATAAAAAAAACCTGAAAAACCTCTTAACCAAAGAAAAAACTTTATGGTGATCTGGTAGGTTGGAGGATTCGTTGCAGTATAAGTTCTGCAGTTAAAACATGATGAGTTCTTAAAGCTGGCTGGTAGAAATTATAATTTTATGAGTTGAACTGATATTTTAAGATTAACTATTCAGAAAGTAATAGGTGTTTTTCAAGCTTCTAAAGCGGTCTTAGCTCAAGGCTGCGCGGTGGGGGCACTGCTAAAGGTGGGGAGGGGAGGAATTAAAGTCTAAAATGAGATTTAACTAAAAAATGATTTAGGTTTTATAATGGAATTTCTTATTTTTATCTTCCTTAATTCTTCCATAGAAATCCAATCAAATAGATATAATTCCTTAATCTATTTTAAAGTGTAGTTATAATTACTTTTTTAAAATATTTTTCATGCTGAAATATATTAAAATAATATTTAAAAATATATATATTTTTTAAGATCAGCACATTAAAACAATCTAAAACATAAAAAAAAATTAATTTTTTTAAAAAATATTTTTTTATTTCAGATCCAAATTGATTATTTATCACGAGCTCCTCTAGCTAGGTAAGAGGGATGGTTAACCAATCCCCATTATTTTTAATTCAAATCATAGTTAATTCTGTGTCTTTCTCTTCAAATTTAAGATATTGATATTTTTTTTTTCCAATCATTATTACAAGTGGCGAGGCATGTTTGTGCCAATTAATAGATAATGGGTTGAATATAAATATTATATTACTCATGATAAAAGAAGTTTATTTTTTATTATTATTAATAAAAGTATTTATATAGTTTGTGGGTATCTTGAATAATTTTATAAATTTTAAAATTAATAATTATATAAATTTTAAAATTAATAATTATATAAATTTTTAATGAGTATTATATTTAAAAAAAAAAAAAAAAAAAAAGGAGGAGGAGGTCCACCTTCGTACAACTGAAATCTAGTTTTTCAACACAGGAAAAGCATATTAATGCCTTTTCTAGCATCATGACACGTGTGATAGTGAGCTGTAATTTGGAAGCATCCAATTTCCTTTATATGTAGTTGTACATCAAGGCAGTCAATGCACTGCCCAATTTATACTATTTGCCACCATGAATCTTGATTGGCAGCCAATAACTCCATTTCTTTTCTTAGCCGACCCTCAACCAAGAATATTATTGGTTTTTTTCCCACGAAATTATATATATATATATATATATATATATATATATATATAAGCAATTTTAAAACACATTTTTCATATATTGGCTCCAGTATTTTTTTTTAAATAAATCTTAAAATTTAAATTGAGGAATAAAACATATACCTTTCTAATCTTTAGAGAAGTGTGACTTGGACTTTAAATATATTATTAAATTTAGGAGGTTTTTCTTCCATCTCTCATATGAAACTTAAAATTATTTTAATATATTTTAAAATAAAAAAATTAAATATTTTAAAATATATTCCCTCCCATTAATCTAATGTTAACAGGGTGCTTGCTCAGAAACAAGAAATGAGAACATGGTAAGCAAAGTTAATGAGTTACTCAGTAACAAAATATAAGCTTTCAAGTATTGTGAAAATTCTAAAGAAGCATCTTCTTGTTCTGTGCTTCTTTCCTTCTCCTATTGTGTGCGTGTGTGTTGAGGCCAGGCTGGCATCTTTGCCATGATTGAGGTGGCTCCCACTCCTTCCCTACCCTGGCAACCCACATGTCGTCTCGAATTCAATGTCCCATGCCCCTCCTCTCCTTGCTCATTTTATTCCCTTTATCCCCCCCACCTCACCTATGGATTTTAAATAATAATAATAATAACAACACAATTGCAAGAAAATTTTAGATAATAGTTTGAATTTTTTATTGAAAAATAGCATAGTTTAATATTTGAAATCATGATTTTAAAGGGAACTACTTTTCTAAATCGTGTTTTTATTATAAACTATGATTCAAAATTATGGTTTTAATATAAATTACCAATTACAATAGCAATTATGATAAGTATATATTTTTTTTCTTTTTTTTCTCCACAGCATCGCTCCTGCAAAAGAAAACAACCTGAAGAACCGAATAATCTAGAACGAAACAAGCCTCCAATCACCCGAAATAGCTCCTATTGTTTTTTTGTTATTACAAAACATCGACTCAAACTTCTGTTGACATTCTCCCCACCACTACAATCGATGGAACCGCCACCTAGACATCAAAAAAATCAAGGAAAAATAGTTGCATTGTCTCTTAGTTTTATGGGTTTCATTAATGGATTGATAAATTTTGAGTTTTGATTTATGACTATTTGTTGTGTTTCACTAATGGATTTATGGGTTTCATTAAGGTTGATAGAAAATGTACTAGTGAAATATGTTATTTTCTAAGATCATCACTAGTCTGAGCAAGTAAGAAACAAAACTCAGTATCCCTATCTATAACTAAAGTAGAATATATAGCAATTGGTAGTTGGTGTGCATAAAACTTATAGATACCTTATAAGACTTTAGATTTAATTTTGATCATATATCTATTAAGTGTGATAACACTAATGCAATAAGTCTATTTAAAAATCCTATAAAACACTCGCATACAAAACATATTGAAGTGATACATCATTTTCTAAGAGGTCATATGATGAAAGGTGATATTGTACTTGAGTTTGTGAGAATAGAACATCAACTAGCCGATATTTTTACAAAGCTTTTAGGTAAGGATTGCTTCTACAAAATGAGAAATTTAGGCTTTATTTATTCTAATAGCAATTAGGTTTTATCTTTATGTGTATATATTATTATAAATAAATTGGACATATTTTAGTGATAAAATATATACCCTTTAGCATGAAAAATATGTTTTGCTGCAAAATTCACTAGCAGTGCAGCTCTGGGATGAACCAATCAACCGGTTCATCATACCAATTTAATTAGCCAACCAATTGAAATAGAGAAACATAGTTTTGCTATTATGTAAACAATAATGTTTGAGGTTTCAATTAGGTTCAATTTTTAAGTCTATAAGTTGGATAAAAAAGGGTATATTTGGACTCATAAAACATATTTAAAAGAGAAAATACAGAAAAAATTGAATTATGTGTGAATTGGTTGACCGATTCATACAATTAAATTAATTGATCGACCAATTAAGACAGAGCACAAATATATTGTTTATTGGCTAAAATTTTAGATTTTAACCCCACTATCTCTTTGATTTTTAGACTTAATTTTTACAAGAAAATGACCATTTTTAAGTGCATAAGAAGGATTAAAAGATAAAAATAAAAAATTTCAAGGTTGAGGTTAAATCGGTTGACTAATTTAATTAACTCAATGCTACTAATTGACCAGTTACTTAACAATATAAATGTAAGCCCTCGATAAAACAAAATTATATAGGACACTTAAATAAATGTTAAGAAAAGTAGTTATTTTGAATGATTACCTTAATGGAAATAAATGAATAAAAATAAAAATCAATAAAATTTTGAAAATAGCTGAAAAATAGAAAATACAGAAACGTGATGTGAATAAAGACCGCATGGAAATGGATTATTATGAAATAAATTTATTGGGATGTAAATTAATAAAAATCAAAATAACTTGAGTAAAAAGGTGGTCTAACCTATATCGATACTCCAGAATTTTATGCCAAAAACATGAAAATTTACTATTGAGGAGCATGAATGGAATTAATTAAATTGTTGCAATTTATAAGTTATTAATAAGGGAAGTACCTGGCCATAAGAGAGAAAGAAAGAGAAAGGGAAAAAAAACAAGAGAAAAACATTAGAAATCAAGAGAAAAACAAGAAAAAGTCAGAGAGAGTTTTGAAACTTGTAAGATTGAAAGACTTGGAATATTAAATTAAGAAAAAATCAAGTGAAAGAAGATATTAGAAAGGAGAGGAGGGCCTGCCACACTAGGAGGAGAAGAGAAGTTGGGAGAACTTAGATTGGTAAGCATGAAAAATTAAGATTCTTATTTAAATGAATTGTTTTTTTAGTTTATTTGAGTAAGTTATCAAACAATGACAATTAAATTTGATTTAATTTCTTATATTCTTGACTCTTTAAATTAGGTTTCTTATGAGTAGTAAACTATTCGAAAAGTATACTTAGTTATTATAATTTACATGTTTAAAAGATAGATGCATGTTAAAGTAAGAATTTGTTCAATATGAATCCTTTGAGTCTTTATTTGTATATAATTATGTTTTATTTTAAGAGAATATAATTGCTATGTTTTATTTGTTGATGATGTAAGGTTGATAAAGCACAACAAATTATTGTTGTGTGAAATATTGCATGATGAGATGGAATATGATTCAAGATGGTTGGATCGAAGTGAAAGATTGAGTATTGTGATTGAATGAAATCTAGTCGATAACTTGGTAACATCAAAAAACAAAAAAACCTATGCCGAATTTTCTATAGGAAGTTAGATTTATATAATAGCTATTACTTTGATGATATAACTTTGATAGTGATACATTAAAGGTGAGATATGTTAGACAATAACCGTAAGACATTAACGGTTCAAGACTTAGACAATAATAATTCAAATTTTGATAGTCTTCATATATATATATATACACCGCACTTTGTTTTTCAGTTGCATGAGATTGTTATTTTATTCTGGTTGAGGGGATGTTACAATAAATACTTGTGTTATTTTCTAACAATGATAAAATCCCTAAAATTGAATACCCCTAACCCTAAATTGAAACCCCACTCTCATATAATTTAAATTCCACCAAACCAAGCTCAATTAGAGTTAATTTCTTGAAGATTCAAGCTAGATGACACCTAAGAAACATACCAGAGATGCAAAATAAAAGAGAAAACGGGTTAATTATCCTAATTTTTGTCAAATTGATAATGTAGAGAAGTTTATAAATTCATATGCAAATTGATATATTATAGTTGAAAGGGGTTTAGGAAGCATGTTAACTAAATGACACATAAGAAACATACTAGAGATGCAGAATAAAAGAAAAAACGGGTAAATGATCCTAATTTTCCTCAAATTGATAATGTAGAGAAGTTTATAAATTCGTTTGCAAATCGATCTATTATAGTTTAAAGGGGTTTAGGAAGCATGTTAAGTGATTTTAGGATTGATACAATCTTTGATTATATGAGTTGGCATAATTTGTTTTATTTGAAGAAACCCACATATCCTGAGCTTATTAGAATGTTATTTACAAATATATGTATCAATTTGGAGCCTAGGATATGCAATCATTTGCAAAATAAAAATATTGAATTTGATTGTGAGACTCTCGATAATATTTTGGGTATAAGCAATGAAGAACCTAATGTATTTGAGGTTAAAATTATACCTATAAAAGTTGATTTTATATATGATGAAGTCATAGCACAACATACTGGTCAATTGGACTTTGCACTAGGTGTTAAGATTAAGAGCTAGGATTTGCTCTTACTGCCTAAGCTTATTCAACAAATCATTGCATAGAATATATGCTAAAAAAAAATAAGCATTATTATGAAGTAACATTTATTGATATGTGCTTAACTAAATGCATGATTGAAGGTCATCAAATTAACTTGCCTTATATCATGATGAAAAGTTTGATCATGGCACATGATCAAAAACAAAAATCTTTTCCTTATGGTCAGTATCTCACCATAATGTTTTAGTACATTGAGATTTTGCTTACTAATACAGACAGGAACTTGTAATCACAGGCAATGGAAATAGACTATAGAACCTTTAATAAAATGGAATGTGTACTAACTAACGACAATGTTTGGGTTCCTAAAGACTAGGTTGGTGCTTATGTCGAAGAAGAGTATGATGAAGGGGAATAATAGAATGTCAGTGGTGATAACAAGTTTGCTGATAAGTTTGAGATGTCACCTATAACTTTCTCATATGAAAATGCTAGTACTAGTTCAAAAAGATCTAGGATTGAAGATCACATAACCCATATTAAGATGGATATGAGCTATCTTCGATATTCACGTATATATCATAGCTAATTAAGAGTATATGGTCGACGAATTATAGGATATTAAGACCATGATGTCAAATATACTCTCTCAATATCCACTATCCTAGGCGATTGTAACAAAAACATTTTCATATTTTCATGACTTTATCTTCTTCTTTTTTTGTTTGTTCTTGCCCTAATTGTAATGAATATTACATTTTGAACATTATGTCATGTTTTTATATTTTATTTCTCTATTGCTTATGGTTTATCCTTCCTTCCCTATTACTTTTTGTTGATGACAAATGAGGAGAGAATTGTAGATTTTATGATAATAAATATCAACCATGATATTATATGATTAAGGGGGATAAATATATATGAATAGATTATTGTTAATTGTTAAAGTCTCCAAAGGACTATATTGCAAAATATAAGGGGAGATTCATCTTTTTATATCTATATGTGTACATTAATTATCATCATGAGAAAGGAAGAGATTATTGACTTTTGGGTCACGTATTAATATTTATATATTTTGATGTTAACAATTAAATAAAAATAAATTAATGATATGCTTGGTTGACATTAAGTTTAAATAGGTTTATACGAAGATTGTTAATAAGCATAAAGAAATAAATGAAGAAATAAGTCAACAAATCTAAGATACAAAACAAGTGAAGACTTCGTTTTTAAAGATTCATTTTAGTGCTTATTATGTAAATTTTTATATCTTACTTGATAACACAAATTAAAATGAATTCACATTTTACATTGCATGCATTATATGACTGATATACATTTAGTCGATTCAATATTCACCAGGCTTAAAACTGTTAAAACTAAATTTTAAATTGAACCAGTTGTCTACTTGGTTATACCACGTGAACTGTTTTACTTCTTGTTCATTAGGGATAAACAACTAAGAATCCGTAGGAATCGTTCAACCGATTGTCATGACCAATTTGAACCAGTCAATCCTTTTAGCTGTTAGTGAAACATCAAAGACTATAAAATGACTAGTTTTTGCTTTATGTGTGCGCACACAGAGGCTATCTTAAGAGCAAAAATAATTTCAAATCATCAATCCTAAAATCATACCCGTATTTATGCATTAAAACCTTCATATTCTTGCATAATAATATAAATTTTAACACTCACTATACTTAAACACTTTCATGCATTCTAAGTGTTATTGAGTGAGCTATAGAGACATAAGCTTCAATTTGTATTATCTACTCTTTAAGACAATGTTGTTACA
The DNA here is from genome assembly GCF_005239225.2 of Populus alba. NCBI lineage: Eukaryota > Viridiplantae > Streptophyta > Magnoliopsida > Malpighiales > Salicaceae > Populus > Populus alba. The sequence continues at coordinate 17,640,967 of NC_133291.1, forward strand.
TTTCAAACAAATTTAATCCTTTAAGAGTTTAAATGAAAAACTCATAGTCATTGGGTACATCACTAAGGTGAAAAGTCTTAAAGATGATATTTCTTTAAATGGTGAAAAAAGGTTTGGTGAGGATTCATCAAGGACATTGTAATCTTTGGCTTGAATTAGTAAAGAGCACGATACTCAGGACTAGTTTAGTGTTGAAGGTGTGGATATAAGTTTGCCGAACTATGTTAAAAACTGAGCATGCAATTTCTATCCCTATACTCTTTACTTTAAACACTTTAATTATATTATTAGTTAATTATGTTAATTATGTTTAACTGAGTTAATTGCTATATTTGTTATTATTAGTGAAACACCTATTCCACTCCCTTAAGTGTTGTTGATGTCTTAATCCTAGAACAACAACATAGAGTAGAGGCCAAATGGAATGGGAATGTATGTTCATTTTCATATAATAAAAATGATTAATTATTATGCTAATTATCCTAAAATTCATGTTAATAAATAAAAAAAATTCTTTTATTATGCAAGATTTGGATAGATGTACTCTAAATTCCATAAGTTGATGCCGCTTTCAAATCCTTTGATCTCATACATCATACAAATGAGTTTTTATTACATTACATGTCATTAGAACATAATTATAGATCATAACTTGCTCGCGGCACTTATTGATTGATGGAGACAAAAGACTCACACATTCTACTTTTATGCAGGGAAGATGACGCCTACTTTACACAGCGTTGCTATTTTAATTGGCTTGTTTGTAGATGAGCACACACTTACTACTGTGAGTATCTCGAATAAGGTCACTTTATGCAAGCTTGCTTTCAAATGAGTACCCCCTCCTGAAATGTTCAAGGGGAATGCTATATATATGAGATGGCTTTGAAAAACTTTTCTGAATTACCCGATGATTATGATGACAAGATAATATGATGGTATGTTAATGTATACTAATAGTTTAATTAACATATTTATTTATCTATGTTTAATTTGAATTTGATGTTTTATAATGCAGATACGCTAAAGTGTACATACTTAAATGTTTGACAATATATTTTTCACGGAACTTAGTGGGATGTATGTGCTCTTGTTCTACCTACCACTACTGGAGGATTTGGAACCCATTCCATTATATAGTTATGGTTCAAACATTCTTGTATGTTTGTATATGCATTTTTATTAAGCTAGCTTGGAAAAGACAAAGCAAGTTAGAGGATATTTATTGCTTTTGCAGGTAAAATAAATGTAATAAGTGTTTTTTTTTTAATTTTTGTATAATGTTTTTTTATGTTTAAGTTGGTTACTAATTGTTGTATATTTTTTTGTACATAAAGTTATGTTCATGAGAGCATTTATATTTGAGGTGGCAACGAATTAAGTCTAAATCTATTATGTTTGTTTAGGTTTTGGAGGTTGAGCTATAACTTTCATTATAATATAGGTAATATGTTATTGATAATGCAAATTATATTATTTAGATTAAAAATATTTTTCATGGAAACCTTATTTAATAAGTTTCATTGCTTATTTATTAACAGAAGATGTGGGAATAAATATTTAAAAAATAATTCAACCAACGCTTTGTCATTTTATCATAGCAAGTTAGAAAAACAACATGCAAATTATGTATGTTATAATAAATTACAATGCTGATGTTAAAATTAAAGTTAAAAAATGATGAGATAAATTTTTTGATGTTGAAAAATATTAAGTAATATTGACAAATAATTACTTTCTCGAGTCCAATTGAGATATTTTTTATATTGAATAAATATTGAGAAATAACTACATAAGTTGATGTTAGTAAATGATAAAAAACAATTGTTTGCGTTGATATTGGTAAATGATGAAAAATAATTGCTTGCGTTGATGTTGAGGTTTTTTAATATTGGAAAATGTTGAGAAATAATTGCATAGGTTGATGTTGATAAATGATGAGAAATAATTGTTTGCGATGATGTTGAAATTTTTTTATATTGAAAAATATTGAGAAATAATTGCAGTGGTTGATGTTGGTAAATGAAGTGAAATAATTGTTTGTGTTAATGTTCGTAAATGATGATAAATAATTATTTATGTTGATTTTAATTTTTTTTTTATTTTGAATAAATGTTGGGAAATAATTGCATAGGCTGATGTTAGTAGATGATGAGGAATAATTGTTTATGTTGATGGTGATAAATAATTACATTGTTGATGTTTCAATAAGTTGTATGGAATCCTTATTTAGAAGATGATATGTCAGTTGCTCTGGTTATATGCACATTGGCCATGAACTTGTGGACATCAGTTGCCCCCCTTATAATTCTTGAGTTTGTTGATATGCATTGTCTGGACAATGTAATTCAACAATTTAGCTTTAAGTAACACATCCTTTCTAACATAAATACACGCGATCAATTGTGTTACATTAGTTTTCCAAGTAGGCACGCTGATTATAATTAAATGATCCATCATCTCCAATATATATCGATGATGCATGCAAAAAATTTATTTTTAAAGGGGTGCATCCTGTAATTTACAAAAGAGAAATAGCTAGTACCCAAGTATAAAATATTGAATCATTACATCAAACCCAGTGCAGGTCCCTCTCTATGAAAGGAGATGGAGTATAAGCCACATGCACATTGAATTCAAAATGCTATAAGTATTTGTTACTATTTATAGCTTGGACAAAACCGTTGCATTTTATTTATGCAGTAATAATTTTTATTTGCTTCATATTATTGTCATTAGTGGTTATTTAATACATACATTAATGACAATAACGGTTGTTTAAGACAACCGCTATTTCTATTAGTGATTTATTAATAAAACAACAATTCTCATTAGCAGTTGAGCATAGCATGTTATTTCCACGATACCTTTTTATCTTATGTTATATCTTGAAATCTTTTAACAAACTGTGTTAGTTTGGTAAAAGACCCCTTCACCTATAGTTCCACTCACTTCCTATACCCATTGTATCAATCAAAACATGTTTCCTCTCTAAATCCCAAACTCTATATGGCCTGAGAGGTCGGATATAGAGACTCGTTGACTTGGATCATGGATTGATTTCTTTTAATTGGTTATGTAGTTTGTTGCAATGTCATGATCACACAAATTAATTATCCTAGCTTAAATAAACAAGATAGTATAAAGCAAGTAAATAGTCGATCCCACGAGAAAGATTTAGTTAGGTTTTTATGCTAAATGATATGAAACTGAGGAGGTGGGTTTGAAGTTATCTAAGCTATTCTATGGTAAACATAATAAAACAATCAAGCTAAATTAAATAAATCAGAAAATTATCAAGAGAAAAAATCTTGGTCTCAAGTAAACGTCCACCTACAGAAATCAAAACTGATTATTGAAACAATATGTCAACTTATATTCCGAATATTTATCTTTTCTTAGCATTAGTTATTAGTTAGTTAATCAATCTGCAGTGTAACTAACTCTAACCATTAAACAACCATAATGTCCGCATAAGTAATTTAATTCAACGGCGGCCTTAAAAACTAGATAAGTTGATTAATTTAGACAACATAACTAACTGCAGTACATGTTTAATTTGATCAAATATTTTTTTCTAAGATTAATAACATAGATTCGCCACAATTATTAAACTCGGTTGCTTCACAAGTTTTGATAGCAAACTTAACAATAGATTAATTAGAATAACAACTTAGAGTTCGCTCTAGCAATCAAACTAAACAATCATAAGAAATAATCATAGAAAAACAGACATACTCATCATATATTGAAAACAAAAGGTAAAATAAATCTCATAGATCTTGAAATCCGAATGTTTCTATGTCTTTGCAACTAAGAAAAAGAACTTAACCTTGCATGCATGTTGAGAAACTAATCAAGAGAAAAGATGAATACATGATTTCGGGTATAGGAGAAAAGGATGAAGTTTTTCTTCTCTTTCTAGCCGCCCTCTTCTTCTCTTTCTCTTTCTTTTTATTTGATAGTAAACCATAATCCCTACTTCCTTAAAAATATAGTAATTTCCTAATGTAGATTATTTATATTTAATTAATGTAATAACTATTTTTCTATAAAAAAAACCAAGAAGAAATAGTCTTGTATAAAATCTTCAAACTTTGACTTTAGACTTATAAAAGTTAGATTTCCCAAATAAAGACTTAGATGTCGGTTTGGATGCTTGGGAAGTAACTTAGACTTGTTTCTTCACAAAACCTGTCTGCTGATAAAATCTACAAGTCATCTTAGAAAAATCATATCTCTCTTATATGAGTTGTTTTTCTACTGCAATTTTGTAGTCTGATAGGTATTTAGGTTAGAAATCCAAATAAATTGATTTTGCATCAAATGAACTTCTCTAACTCAAGATATTCAAGTCGAAATGGTCAAACGTTAGCTGTGATAGAATGCGAGATTTGTCTTTGAATGCTACAATTTCCATGTTCTTTCTCTTTTTATTTTTCTTGCCATATATGTATAGAAATGTATGGATTTTATCTTTCTAATGCCACTAGAATCACTTCATTTTGACCCCTGAAGCTGAAGCTCTACACAAAACATCGATCAAAGGTTAAATCTGCCAAAGTTTGACACGGGTTGGAACATGGTCATAATTATCTTCAATTTACTTTTTTTTTAATCTTACATCTAAAAATGCATTCAAAACATAAAACAAACGAATATCAAGGTATTTTATAAATAAAACATAAACAAATATAAGCAAATACAGGTAAAATTATCGAATAATTGCATCAGTTTAACTTGGGAAAACATATTCAATGTGACAATGACTTGGTTACTCGATCAAGACCTAGATGGGATCCAGTCAAAATGTTTTTCAAACAAAATTATTTTGGAAAAAAATTAAAACTAAAATAATTGACTTAAGTCAACATGGGTCAAACTAGATTTCAAAACTTTACTTTACATAGATTGATTACCCAATATTACCAAAATAGTTGTTCATGAAATTTAAAAACGAAAAGGAAAATCAGTGTTAAGATTAGTGATGGTGTTACCATTTTAGATAATAATTTCACGCCCTTTAATTTTGTGTGGTATTTTCTTCGAAAAGGGGAAAATTAAGGGTTGAGATGGGCGGGATACAAAATGGAGAAGGGGAATTGTTTTTGGAATTTACGCTTATTTTGTTTTTGTTTTTAACTAATCATTCATTTTTCATCTTTTTTCCTAAACAAAACATTGAATCCATATGTGTATTTTATTTATTATTTTTATTATGTGTTTTATTTTAAAACTTATTGATTTTTAACACTATATATTAAACATTTTTAAATATTCATCTTAAAATCTTTTTCTTTTATTCTTAATATTTCACCGCTTAACATTTAACCTCCAATTTTTAACTCTAAACTAAACATAATCTTAAAAAGATAATAAGACATCATGAGTATATTGCAAAAAAATGGATTTGGTTCAAGATATTTAAATAATTTACCACTTCTTGTAAGAAAGAATAATAATTGGTAGATACTTTTGTGCAAAGAAATATCATATATTTCATATCCAAACATATTAAGAGGGATTCTTATTTTGTCTCTGTTCATGAATCGAACTAACTGAATGTTTATGTGTTTTGTTTTAATATTAAAGTAAGTGTTTGAGACTGTGGTGTGAGATACTTTTTAAAATAAATTTTCGCATGAAAATGTATTAAAAGGAATTTTTTTTTATTTCAGTACATTAAAATCATTATAAAGCACTAAAAATCATCAATTTGATGTTTTTTAAGCCAAAAACTCTTTTTCCAAAAACATGTAAAAGAAAAGGCAAATGCGGCGCCAAACACCCCCATATATACCTTTTATGATCTAGCCTTAAACAAGTGATATACATAGTTATCAGATCCGGCCCGGCAGGTCAACTCGGGATAGGGTGACCCGAGGCCTTGGCTAGATTTGTTTCATTCAAAACTCAAGCCAGTAATTAGCCCAGAGAAAACCGTTCAACTCGCCGGGTCAACTCGGGTTGACTCAATAAGCCCGGTAGAGACCCTTTTTTTTATATTTTTCAATTGGGTAATGACCCATCTCAAAGTTCACTATATAAATACTAGAAGAATGTTTTATTTTTTTAATGTGAGATTTGAAACCTTTTAATATATATATTCTATGTTCACAGGAAAAAAAGTTATGTTTTTTCAATGTAGAATAAAAAAAACCTTTTTGATTTAAATACTTTAACTTAAAATGATAAGATAATATCTTTTCAAAGTAAGATAAAAAAAACCTTTTGAAATAATCTTTTAAACTTCATTATTTATACACATGTATATTCTATATCCAAATTGATTATTTTTTTTATTATTTTTTCATATGAAATATTAAAATCTCAAATATTTTTTAAAAAATTTTCTAGGCTGATTCAGGTTGACTCAGGTCAACCCGTGTAACTCGGAACCCAACTCCTTGGCCAGGTCAACCATCAAGTCAACCCTTAGACCAGGTTTGATAACCATGGTGTTATCCACTCGAATTGTGTATTCATAAAAGTTATTTTAATATGGTCTTTCAAACACTTTTAAAAAACATCTAAAAGCAAAAACAAATAAAGCATCAAATACCCCCATATAATTTCACAATATTGCACCACACCCTTTAATTTTGCATAGTATTTACTTTGAAGGGGGGATTAAAGGATGAGATGGAAGGGGGGGGGTTAAAGGATGAGATTAGTGAGATACAAAATGGATAGGGAGATTTTTTGGAATTTATGCTTTTTTTGTTTTTGTTTTTAACTAGTCACTCATTTTTCATCATTTTTTCTAAACAAAGCATCGAATCCATCTTTTTATTATGAGTTCTATTTTAAAACTTATTTATTTTTAACATTATATATTAAACATTTTTAAAAATTCATCCTATAATCATTTTTTTTCATTCTTAGTATTTCACCGCTTAACTCTAAACTAAACATAATCTGAGGACGATAATAAGAAATCATGAGAATATTGCAAAAAAAAAAAAAAAAAAACATTTGGTTCAAGATATTTAAATAATTTACCACTTCTTTTAAGAAAAAAAATTGGTGAATGCTTTTGTATAAAGAAATATTATATATATCATATCCAAACAAATCTAGAGGGATTCTTATTGTCTTTGTTCATGAATTGAACTAATTGAATATTTGTGTGTTATGTCTTAATATTAAAGTGTATGTTTGATATTGTGGTGCATGGTGCATTTCAAAATAGCTTGCGCTTGAAAATATATCAAAATAGTTTTTTTAGATTTTTTTTTAATTTTTAACATTAGCACATCAAAAAAATTATAAATCATTAAAAAAATCATCACTTTGATTTTTTAAGCCAATTTTTTTTCAAAAACATCTAAAAGCAAAAGCAAATATAGCACCAAACACCCTTATACCTTCTATGATCTAGCCTTAAACAAGTTTTTTCCACTCTAATTGTGTGTTCATAAGAAGTTATTTTACTGTGGTCTTTCAAAATATTTAAATCATAAATGATAATATAAGAAATATACTCATTTATTAATCAAATCACGAGTTTATTTCATATTATTATTTTATTAACAAAACACTAAAGATGGGCTAAATCATTTTAGTCGCACCCACAAAACATGTATTTATAGTAATGGTTTTGTTTTTGTGTTTTATTTAGTTTTTCTTTTCAATCTTACTTTTAACCAATCCAATTTTCTTTTCTTTTTTTAGTTTTATTTTCAATCTTATTTTTCAATATTAAGTTGTTTTGGGCATTGTGCATTGTATTTTTTTATGTTATATATCAATTTCATGAATTTAGTTTTTTTTCTCGATTTCAATCTTCAACATTAGATCTATTGGAAACGAGGTTTTGTATTATTTTTTTATTATTGATTTATGTGAATTTATCTCAATCTCATGGCTTTGATCACAAGTTTAACAGAATAACTCATGTTGACTAATGTAATCTTTTTTTAGGCTACTTTTTCTAATTGATTTTTTTTTCGATTTCATCCTTCAACATTAGATTGGTTGGAAATTAGACTTTGTAATTTTTAAGAATTTTTTTACTATAAGACTATCTCAATCTCATTACTTGGGTCGCTGGATCACCATGTTGAGCCAGGTTGACTTTCTTCTTTTTTTATTTTTAATTGAATATTTTTTAATTAGGTTTCATGATTGTTCTCGATTTTCTTTCTATATGGTTATCTTATCTCATTACCCGAGTCATGGGTTTGATAGGTTAACTCGATTTATTTTCTAGGTCTTTTTTAATTGAATATTTTTTAAATTTAACTCTCAACAACTCTATCTTTTTTTTTTTTAGTTTTTTCTTCAATTTTATCATTTAAAAATAAATGGCATCCAGTATATTGTCTTATCAATAATTTTTTTAAAATATATTGTCTAATGTGCATTATATTTTGAATTCATGATTAATTTTTTATTAGAAAACATGTTAGCAATGTTGTTATATTTTTTTACATTAAAAAAATAATTTAACCAGCAACACAACATGGAACAATAATCTAGTTTTTTATTATGCTATGTGTTCACTATAATATGAATGAAAGTAACAGTAGTAAAATAATGGACTCCACAATAAAGAAATTTTTTTATTGAAAGTAGGGATAACTTGATTTATGATAAAAGAAAAGCATTTTTTTAATATAGTATGAATAGAAAGAAAATTAGCTAGTTGCCTCATGTTTTGCTGCAAGATAGAGTAATTTGTTTTCCAGTAATAAAAAAAAAATGTGCAAGCATCTTTAGTGAATAAGTTGTAGACTTATAACATATAAAAGTGAATCAGTCAAAACCCGAAATGACTAAAAACAAAATCACAAGGTGATGCTTTATGGAGTTTTTTTTTTTTTTTTAACAAGCAATGCTATTTTTTTGAATTAAAGAATTGGGCATTTCATGGAAAACTCTCTAACATTGTTGTTAAACTCAGTCAAACAAGTCAATGTTGAAACCTCCAACCTCGATTCCTCACCTAGATTGAGCATCAAAGTAAACTGTATTGGGTTGCCGCGACTTGACTGAATCAATTTGGCAAGTATAAAGGCAACCTGAATGGTTGATGAAAATGGGGTTTAGCTTTAATAAAAGTCCAACATGATATATTTTTTTTCCTTAATATTGCGATGTCAACATATTATATAAGCACTAGTCAAATCAGGTTAACCACAAAATTCAAAACCTGGGTCATGGAGATGATCACAATGCGCTGAACTAGTTAACGAGATGTCTATTTCTTTTTTCTTCTCTTTCTTCTCTCCTCGTCTAGGACTTGTTGAGGATCTAATGGGTTGACATCGAAGACTAAATTGAAGAGTCAATAGAGAATCAAAGACTAAATTTTTTTTTTTTTTAAAAAAAAAGAGCTTGAATCATGTGGAACAAAATTCAAAGCTTAATAGAAGAATTATTACAGAATCAAAGACTAAATTAAACAAATAAGACAAAAAGGTCTAGCACGTATAGGATATGCACCGGTGTGTGAGAGGTGTCATCGAGGTTTAGGCATAATGTGTGAACTCATACAACCTTCTTTGATGTCGTTGAAATCATCATGTCATTGTTGTTTTTCAAGGTGGTACTTGTCAAATATAGATATCAATTGTGTCTCTGATGACCATGTCTAATTCTCTTTCTTTTCTTTTATTTTCTTTTCTTTTTCTTACCTCTCATTCCTTTTTTTTTTTCATGTGAATGGCTTTTTTTTTTCTTTTTTTGGAAAGAGAAGGGTTTTTTTTTCCTCACTTTCAATTCCAGTCCCTTTATATTTAATTATGTGGAAAACCAAAGGTTCAAACTATTTTTTTACAAAATTAAGCATCAATTCAAAGTCTTTTTTTTTTACAACTGTAAAAACCCCTATACTAAGATAATCGAATCAAAATATGAAGTCCAAATATCGATCTAATCAACTGAGAATGGATCTAATTGAAAAAAAAAACTATGGTTATAAAAAACCTCAAATTATGAAAAAAGAAAAAGAATAGTAGTGAGTACACAACAAATGAAACAATAAAATGCGTAGACAGTTAATTTTCTACTAGATTATTGGCATGCGCAATGTTACAGGTCAGATTAATTTTTTAATCTAAAAAAATATCTAGACACTATTAATTTTTTTTCTAGTAGAATTTTTTTTAATCATGTGAGAATCAATCTGATGTGACTTGGTTGTCTTGGAAGGTCCAAAAGCAACCTGGATGACTAATAAAAATATAGTTTAAGTTAAAATAAATAGTTAAGATGAGATTTTTTAAAAAAATAAATATTAAGAGGACAACATATTAGATTGATTCGGGTCAACTAGGGATAACATATCAATCCGCATACTAAGACATAAGATCATGATAACCCTAAAGAAAGAAAATCCAAATAAATTGCAAAACTCAATTTTCAATAAATTCAATGTTGAAAGATGAAACTAAAAAAAAATCAATTAAAAAAAATACAAAAAAATAACTCATGTTAACCCGGATTAACTTACCAAACCCACAACCTAGGTCATGGAAAAAAGATAACTCAATAGAAAGCAAAATATATGAAGCTCATTTTTTTATCAACAAAGTGTTGAAAGACAAAATAGAGAAAAAATTGATTATAAAAAGTAGGCATGTTCATGGTTCGGTTCGGTTTGATTTGAACCATAAAAATCAACCGAACCATATAACTCATATTTTTAGAATTTCAAACCGAATCGAACCGAATTCCGGTTCAAACCGAACCGGTTTGGTTCGGTTGAATCCGGTTTTTGAGCTAAAAAACCGGAAAACCTAATCATTAAATTAATCCAGTTGAATCCTGAAAGCTAAGATGGACAACAAACAACGGCGAAACCTGAGAAAGATAAAAAGAAAGCAGAAAATCAAGAGGAGTTAAAAAGATTCAAGCCTTGCGAAGCCAATGGAAAGAAATGTCAGAGAAGCATCAAAGTTTGAAACAAAAAGTTGATCTTATAAGCACAAGAAAATAAACTTTACCTTGACGCCTTTTCTCTAATAAAGGAGCTCTCTCTTTCTACTGCAAGTGAAGAGAGAAACCATGTTTGACTGAGTAGAGAAGAGACAAATGCAGGGGCAAGACGCAGGGGCAGGGAGGATGAAAATTAAATGGCAAGAATCAAGATGCACATGTTTCAAAAGGCAGGGAAGTGAAAGTGGGAAAGCAAATTGTGGCTTACATTGGACTATACCCTAATTTATTCACTTCCTCACAACCAAGCCCTTTGAGTCTTTGTCCTCACTACACTAAGGAACAAGGAAAAGGAAGTTTGACCGAGCAAAGGCATTTATTCACTTCCTCCCATAAGGCCGCACCAAAGCACAGCTTGGAAAGCGTAGGTTGCTTAAGGAGCTTTGCTTTCTTTTTGTGGGGCAGAGGATAAGACATATGCAGAAGGGAGAAGAGGGAGGATGAAAATTGATGGGCAGCGGCTTCAAAATGTAAATTAGGGTTAGAAACTTTTTAGTCATGTTATTTATACTGCTGGTTTGGTTCACCGGTTTAAGTGGTCAAACCGAAACCGAACGAACCGGCAAAATTTTATGGTTTTAAAAATTGGTTTAATCGGTTTTCTATCTCGGTTTGGTTTTTTTGGTTATTTTTTTATTGGTTCTCTTGGTTTTTTTGGTTAATCGATTTTTTTGAACACCCCTAATAAAAAGGATACAAAAAGTTGCTCGGGTCAACCAAGGTTAGCCAAAAAGGATACAAAAAGTTGCTCGAGTCAACCAAGGTTAGCCCGCCAAACCTATGACCTGAGTCATGTGATGGGGATAACCTCGTAGAAAGCATATCAAAACAAATCACAAGATATAATTCTTAATCAACTCAACGTTGAATGATGAAATTGAGAAAAAAAATCAATTAGAAAATGAGGGAAAAAACATGAGTCAACCTTTTAAGCATATGGTTTGGATCATGAATCTAAGATAATCTCGTAAAAAGTAATTTGAGAAAAAAAATATAAAGTCTAATCTGCAACAAATTTAATATTGAAAGATAAAATTAAAATAAAATATATATAAATTAGGAAAACAAATACTATTCTAATGAATAGTGTTATGTGAAAACGGGTATAGTAAAAACCCCTCATTACTTAGTTTTATTGTAATTGTAATAATTTACCACTTAAGAAGTTGATTCACATAAATTGTATGAAATTTTTGGTTAAATTATGAGACCCAACTAATTTGTTTGTTTCATTTGACTAATAAAAAATTGTATCCAAAACAAAACATTATCTAAAACACTAATTCTCCTAAGGCTTTTGCTATGTCATAAGATATAAAATATTATTCATTACAATAGTATCACAACTTTTTTGTCCTTTGGTTATTTTATCTCTTGCCTTGGCTTCGGGGTATAATGATCTTTTTATCATGACATAAATATCTTTTAAGGATTGTGCGAGGTTATTTTGGTAATTGAATTTTAAATGCATAGTAAATTTACTAATGTAACCCTTTAATAAAATAATCCAATGTTTTCTACACAAGGGTGTTTTTGTGTTTCAAATTTTATAAAACAATTGAATTACTACACTACCCTTACAATTTGAATTTTTAGCCCTGGCTTCAGGGGCTTAGTTGTAATTTCACAATGATTTGTTTGTTAGTATTGTTTAGTCTTAAGAGAAATTTTGGTTTTTTCACCCAAAAAAAATTAAAATAGCTATTAAAGTATGCCTTGCACGCGTCAACCATTATGTCATCTTCTAGTGGTGTGTGCGACTAGCTCTGAAAATTATAACCATGATTCCGCCGCATTATTTGATTCATCTTGACGTCCTCTTTTTTTATGGGCGGCGCATTGACTATGGTTCATCGTGGTTTGGCCCCAAAATTACTTTTTTTTTTTTTCTTTTCCTTCTCTTTCTTCCTTGGATTGTGGGTTGACCATACAAAAAATTCATATCAACCATTCAATTTATTTTTTTTCTTTTGATTTAGTCGCTCTTCTCTTATTTTTCAATTGTTTTATTTGCATTGATTGTTTCTAATTGGATTTTATTTTTTATTCCATCCTTGATCTTTTGATTTTTTTTAATTTGTTTTCAAACTTGGTCTTTATTTTTTTAAAATTTTTATTTGTTTTGTTTTGAATTATTTTCTTGATTGATTTGTTTTTTTTCAGTCCCACCCCTAGGCATTTATTTTCATTTAATTTTTATTTCCTTGGGTTTTGCCTATCAAATTTTATCATTATTTTTTTTGTTGCTTTTGTAGGGTTTCTCATTAATATTTTTTTATCGTTCACATCCTTCAAAATTAAATTGATTAAATTTGCGTAGAAAACTTTCACAGGATGTGACTTTTAGAGACCAGAACAGGTTTATGAGGCTTGCCTTGTTTTTTTTTTTTTTCCCCTCTCTTTTTCTAAATTGTTGTATAATTTTTTTTAACGTTTGTTTTGTTATTTTTCTTGGTTTAATTCTATTGGGTTAACTCTCAATAATTGTTTTCTATTTCACCCTCGCCATTTTTAATCTATAAATAATAAATCATATTAAAAATGATTTTGAATTTCTCCCCCCATGATTTTTTAATCTTTTAAATTTGGCCCTAGTTCTTTTAATTGAAATTTGTTTTTGTTTGTGATATTTGTTTTTAGATTTCATTCTCATTTGGGTCTTTCCTGTCAAATATTAGCCCCATTTTTTTTTGTTGTTTTTTTCTTTTGAAAGGTTTTTTATAAATAGTTTTTTAAACAATGCTATCCTTCAAAATTAAATTGGATAACATTTAAACTTTTTAATTGAATTTGGGTTTATGACTCAACAAGTTATAATTTTTTAGATTGAACTAGATTTAAGATGTTCTGTGGGTTTACTTGGTTTTTTTTTCTTTTCTAAGCTAATGTTTTCTATTTTTTTTTTTTTGAAGTTTGACTCTCTTTCTTTTCCCGTTCTTTTTCGGTTAGATTAGTATTGGGTTATTTGATAATTCAAATAAACTTGAGTATAGTTTTTTTTTTTCTTGTTGGTTTATTTATCCTTGTTGATTTTTTATACATATTTAAATTGTCAATTTAACTAATAAGCTTGAATTGTTTTTAATCTATTATTTTTTTTATATTAAAAAAAATATAGAACTCTCTATTACTGCAAACACAGCTGCTAAAAATTAGCACGCAATCAATCACACTCTCTCTAAATAAAGAAAACCCGTTTCAAACATATTTGTCGGCGAGAGACGTTATTAATCATATTCACATTACAGGTTAATTACGCTATTAATTATTAATTATTAATTACCACTATATTTCCTTTTATTACTTCTTCTTCTTTTTGCATGGTAATTAAGCTGTCATTTCCTAACTTACCAGAAACAGTTAAACCTGTACATGATTTTTAGCATATATTTATTCATTGAATAAAATATTATTTAAATTTCAAATTTAAATCGGTATCAAACAAAAATATCATTTAGTTAAGAGTATTAATTTATTAAATATTACTGGGTTATAATTTATTTATTTTGTAATGTAATGCTGTAACCGATAATACATAAAGAAAATGTTCTCTGTGTCATTTATATATAATTAATGCTTATAACACACAAGCTTACACCAAGCTGCCCCTGTTTTTGTGGTGCTTCTTCTCCCACTACCTCCCCTTTCTTTCTTTCTTCTACATTAGCTAAGCCATACTTTGTTTTCTTGTCTCTCCTTTTGGTCAATACTGTTGAAGAAGAAGAAAAGTTGTGAGCTCTCCATTAAGATGCCAGTAAGTACGTTTCTTTTATATTTCTGTTTTTATTCCTTTTCTCCTCCTTCAAATCTGGAAAGTTTGGAGTTTTGATTGGTTTTGGTGTTATATCTATGATCTGTTGAAGTGTATCTTTGATTGCCTTTGTGGGATTTTCATGTTTTTGCTGTACAATATGTACTAGTCCATCACGGCAATGGTTATGGCAGTCAATTCAGTTCATTTTTACTATATTTTGATATATTGACATGCTGTGCTTCTCTCTTTTCTAAAACTATGATGATGAAGTTCCATTTTTGCTTGAACTGATGCTTTTGATTTTGAATATTATTAGCGCGATGGACTTTCTTTTTTTCTTTTTTCCATTTCTTCTCTTTCAGTTTGTGAATCATGGCTGCAAAATTTTTGTCTTGGATTGCCGTTTTTTTTGTGTTATAGTTCTTTTGAACAGTGTTGTTTTCATTGGATTCTTGACTCTCTCTCTCTTCTTTTGTTTTTTTTTTTTTGCTTCTTCTTTTGATTGGTTGATTTGTTTACTGCATTGCTTTCCTTTCTCTTGGAATAGCCAAACCATACTTCAACTTCCACTTTATAAGGAGGCTAATTTGTTTTACTAGCAAATACAGTATTCTTAACTTTATTTTATGCTGCTTTAAAATTGCTTTCTGTTTTGATCAATTATGATCTCATATGTTTCATTGATTCAGTTGTCAAATAAAATCTAATAATTCCCTGCTAACTTCATCATAATATAATTTTCCAATATTTTTTGGGGTGTAAAGCATGTTCTTAGTGTTTGAGAAGTTTTTACATCATATAGGAATTCTCTTGATCTCTATGTGGCATCTTTTGTGATAAAATGGACAGCTTGGTTTTTGCCTTTCTGTGTTCTTATTCTTTTGTTGGAGTTTTGAGCGTTGTACAACTCACTGGATTCTAAGAATCCAATAATAGAGGTTTGAGTCTGTTTGTTCTTGTCTTAATGTATTTTCTATGGAATTTATGATTGTTTTGAATTTCATTTATCTCTTGCTTAATGTTGACTGTTGAAAAAAACGAATCTTCGTTTTAGGAATCTGTTTTGAGAATTGCATTTTCACATTTTCAGGTGGCAGTACTCTTGCTACTGGCACTGAGCATTGCCATTAGAACTGATGCAGAAGAGAGCGGCGGCGAGTGTGGTTTCAAACCAAGTTTAAAACCAAGACCACATAGTGTCTCCATCTTGGAGTTTGGTGCGGTTGGAGATGGGAAAACATTGAATACTCTTGCTTTTCAGAATGCCATTTTCTATCTGAAGTCATTTACAGACAAGGGTGGCGCTCAGCTTTATGTCCCACCTGGAAAATGGCTTACCGGAAGCTTCAGTCTGACCAGCCATCTCACACTATTCGTGGAAAAAGGTGCTGTCATTCTTGGATCTCAGGTACTTTTTCACGGCTTGCTCGCTCTTATTCCTTTCCCCTCTTTTGTTTTGTTTGTTCTATGTCCAGAGAAGACAGGTGCAGAAGAAACTTCTAAGAAAGCAAAATTAGGTTCATTATTATGTTCAACCCTTGGATTTCTGACAGATGCTTGCCTTGCTTATTAGGATCCATCCCATTGGGATCTTGTTGATCCCTTACCCTCGTATGGTCGTGGGATTGAACTTCCTGGAAAAAGATATCAAAGTTTAATAAATGGAGATATGCTACAGGATGTGGTAGTGACTGGTAAATGCACTGCCGTTTTCATTTCTCTCTTTCAATTACTGACCCCTTGGTCTCAATTGTTGCTCACCTGGCATTTGTTTGCTGGTCTAGGTGACAATGGAACCATTGATGGTCAGGGTTCAGTTTGGTGGGATTGGTTCGAGTCCCACTCCTTGAACTACAGCCGCCCTCATCTTGTGGAATTTACGTCGTCTGATTATGTAGTAGTTTCAAATCTTACCTTCTTGAATGCTCCTGCATATAGCATTCATCCAGTGTATTGCAGGTAATTTCTATTAAGACCATGGTGATTGCTGATTGAATAAAGAACTCATGAATTGATGGAGTTGACTTGATTTCTGTGTGGAATTGTCTCTGATGCAGTAATGTCGCTGTTCAAAATATTTCAGTCTCTGCTCCTGGAGAATCCCCTTACACCATCGGAATAGTTCCAGGTTTATTGAACATTCTGTGTTTGTTTAGTTACCATGTTTTCCATAGTTGTCCTGAGCACAAAAACATATATATCCCTTCATCATTTTCATTTTCAGATTCCTCCAATAATGTGTGCATAGAGGACAGCCGCATCGAGGTTGGTTATGACGCGATTTCCGTCAAGAGTGGTTGGGATGAATACGGTATCGCGTACGACAGGCCGACAACAGATGTATACATAAGAAGGGTGTACCTTAAATCATCCTCAGGCTCGTCCGTAGCCTTTGGTAGTGAGATGTCTGGTGGCATTTCTAATGTGCATGTGGAGCAGGTCCACATATACAACTCATTTAGTGGCATTGAGTTTAGAACAGCTAAGGGCAGAGGGGGTTATATTAAACGGATCATCATATCAGACGTTGAATTGAGAAATACCAACACGGCATTTGGTGCCATTGGTGATTGTGGGTCACATCCGGATGACAATTTTGATCCTAATGCCCTCCCAGTTCTCGACCAAATCACTTTGCAAGGTGTGATCGGTTCAAACATCACTACGGCTGGCAACTTCACCGGACTTGCAGAATCTCCTTTCACCTCTCTTTGTCTGTTTAATGTCTCCTTGGCAATTCGCAACACCTTATCTCCTTGGACATGCTCAAACGTTGCTGGCTTTTCAGAGTCTGTATCCCCGGAACCGTGTCCTGAGCTCGAGAGCTCCTCAGTTTGCTATTCCCTCTTGAATTCTTACGGCAAATCCACAGACATATGAATACAGTTCCTTCAAAAGTACAGTCATATGGAGTAAAAAGGGATTCTTCTACAGTTTACGGTCTCTAAACTAGGTCAGATTCTTTTCAATAAGATACATTTGTTCCTTCTTTCCGTTGGTCTTGCTTTTCCTCCTGTTCAATCTGCAGATTATTTGTACAGCCTCATATCTTCATTCATGTGTAAGAAAATTTTGATAGTGATTGCACCAAACAGCAAAGGGGAGTCAAATATTCTTAGTATTGCTTTCTGTATTTAATTTAATTAAATTCCTTGCGTTGTTGACAGAATCAGATGCAATGCAGTTTCCTTGTGAAATCCTTAGTGGATATGAATCAATACTAGATGGCTTGAATTGGAACTCAATCATGTTTTTTAATCTTTAGTTTCCTTCCCCAAACAGCATGGTACAAGTTTGTTTGTCCAAGCTGTTCCTGCCTAAGAAAACAGCAAGAAATAAATAAATTTCTAAAAAGTAAATTATTTTTTTATATTTGGTAGTTTTATAAAAAAAAAATAAGTTAGAAAATATTTTTCAGTGTTTTGCTATATTATAAAAAATAAGCTGAAAAATAATTTATTAATATTTTATATTTTTCAAGTTCATTAAAGAGTGAAAACCAAATATGACAAATAAAAAAATTGAAAGAGAGTGAAATTGAAAAAACAATCTAATTTATAAATTACTTCAAATAAAATAAATAGCAATTAAAATAATAGAGATCAAATCTGACAGATAAAAAAAATAAAAGAGAATGAAATTAAAAAAATAAATTTAATTTCATAAATTATTTTAAATAAAATAAATAGCAATCAAAAGAATTAGAACCAAGTCTGACAAATAAAAAAGTTGGAGGATGAAATTGAAAAAATAATATAATTTTATAAATTACTTCAAATAAAACAAATAGCACTCAAAAGAATAGAGGTTAAATCTAACAGATAAAAAGAATTAAAAGAGAATGAAATTTTAAAAATAAATTTAATTTCATAAATTATTTCAAATAAAATAAATAATAATAAAAACAATGAGGATCAAATTTGATAGATAAAAAAATTAAGAGAAGGATAAGAAAATAATAAATAACAATAAAAAGAATCGGGATTAAAGTTGGTATAAAAATATAATTAAATTAAATTTTAAGAAATGAAATTAAAAAAAAAACAAAATAAAATATATAGCAATCAAAAATTTAATAACTAAATTTAATATAATTAAATAATAACAAGATATTTTTTTTATTTTTCACAACTCTCTGAAAAAAATTTATTCAAAATAAAAAGAAAATATTTTTATAGATATTAAGCCAAATTTTTCTTTGACTATAAAATATTTTTTATTGATCAACTTTTCTAATAATAAATAAATATAAAAAAAATATTTAAAAATTATTTTTCATAAAACTGGTGCAGTCTCTAAACTTGTTGCTTGAAGTCTCATATAGAATTATAACAATTATTATAAATACAACTAAAAGATATGGGTCAGTTTAACTGGTTATATGAACAATGAACAGGTTTAATATATTATTTTAATTATTTATTAACAATTTGTTTTGTTGCTCACTTGCCTAACGCATGGTGCTGCCATGTTGAAGGTCGCGGGTTTGAACGGTAGCGAGGATAAAGTGTTTTTACCGTCTACCCTCCATATAAAAGTTTAAAAAAGGCGCAGGCACGCGGACCTATATCAGGCCCACCCACCTGGGTTATTTTGTGGTAGGCCATGGCTTTTTTAATTGGACATTTGTTTTTGTTTTCCCTTTTTTTTATTGATTTTATTTTTTTAAATTCTGATTATAAATTGGTATTTTTATTTTTTATCTTATAATAAAATAAAATAAAATAAAAATTAATTTAACTCATTTCATTCTATAACTGGGTCGCGGGTTTGGCGGGTTGACTAGAACTTTACATGTTTCTTTCTTTCTTTTTCCTTTGATTTTTTTTTTTTGGATTTACCTAGTCAACAAAGTCACATTGGCACAATTCTAATATGATTTAATTTAAAATCTAGGATAAGTAAATAGGCAGGTCAAGATTTTCTTTTTTTCTTTTGGTTTTTTTTTTTTTCAATTCCATCATATAATATTAAATTTTATCATTTGATATTAAATTAATTGTAAATTAGTATTTTTATTATTTTATCATATAGTAAAAAAAACTTAACTCAACCCAGTAAATTTTATAACCTGAGTTGCTAGATTTTCAAGTTAATGAAATAAATCTCACTTGGGTTTGTTTTATTATTTTGTTTTCTTTGACCTACATAAGGTTATACCAGAACAATTTTTTTGCTTTACTTTTTCTTTCTGACATATATGTAATCAAGATTAAAAAAATTCATTCTCAAAATATATATATATATATATATATATATATATATATATATAGAGAGAGAGAGAGAGAGAGATAATTTCCTTCCAAATTTTCCAAGTTATATCATAAATTACTTTTCAGCACTTGAGAGAAGTTTATTTGAAACAATTGCTTAATGTAAATCTATTTAAAATGTATATTTTTTATTTTTTTAATGGTGAAAAAAATTAATTAAAAATACAATAATTTTTTATTTTTTAAATATTAAGATAATAATATATTAGATTGACATTAATCAACCTGAGTTTATCCATCAAATACGCGCCTTAGATCATGGATCTAACTTGATTTAATTATTTTATTTTTAAAAAATTATTTTTTATTTAATTACATAATAATTAAGATATGTGTGCAGAAAAAAAAATCAATGAATATATTTTTTTTTTTAAATGATGAGCTATACAAAAAGCATGCTTGCTAAAATTAAAAAAAAAATCAACTACAATATTATTCGAGAACCAACAAAATTTTAGTGGTATTTCAAAAAAATAATAAGTCAAATATATTTTCAATTAATTTGAGAAAATTAATAAAGCAATATGTATAATATATATTTAGTTATTTAATTTCTAAATAAGTAAATTTAAAATGAAAGGGAAGAAAAGGAAGAAAAAAGCTCGCGCACCTAGCCCACCGAAAATCACGCCCTCTGCGTGACCTAGCACCACAAGCTTGAGTGCATGGACCTAATCTTTTTAATTATTTAAAAATAAACAGACAAGTGTTGTTATCCCATTTGTTAAAACAAAAGGAAGAAAAGAAGTAGATGATGCGTTATTTCCTATCTCAAATTCAGACAGTACAAAGGTGGCTAAAAAATTTATTCTCAACATATAAAAACACGTAATAAATATAAAACCAATTAATACGTAATAAATAATGTAAGAACCTCCCAATGCCAATTAATCAACCCCAAAAACTATCTAAAAAATTACAAAATCAAGTTATAAAAAAAATCTCTCTCAACCACGATCTATTTTTTCAAGTAAGGTAAAAACTTATTGGGACTCTTGTTATCTAATGAAACCTGTTATTTTTTGTTATTTAAATACAGCCAACCAACAACTTTATCTTTTCTTTATTGTAATTCGGTGACTTTCTTTACTCTCATAGATTCAAGAAATGAAATATAAATAAAATAAAGTATTAAACTAAATCATATAATTTTAAAATTAAAAGGGCCAAAAATGATTTTTCATAAAATTATAAAACTAAAAGGTGTTGGCACAAGATTTTTTTAAGAAAGGGTTGTCATTTCACCAAGATTTTAATTTTGGTTCTCTTATTTTTTTAATTTTTTACAAACAACAAAGCTAGATTATTTTTTGCATAATCAAGAACAAACTCAATGTTAAGACACTTTTTAAGATTGCAATAACAAAACTGACACAAACCCAAACTATCAAGCCAAATCACCAAACAATGCAATGTGGAAGATAAACCAAAAACTTAATGTTTGAACTAAAAAAAAAGAAATAAAAGACCAAAAAATATTTATTTTATTTTTGATATCATTTCACCTTAATTTGAGTTTTGGTCCCATCATTTTTAATTCTCGACAAACAATCAATTTAATTCTTCTTCAAAATCAACAACCAGCTCAATAATGAGATTTTTTTTAAATACAAAAACCAAAAGAGAGGAGCTCAGAACAAATCACTAAATCCAATCACCAACACAATATAAAATAAATAAATAAATTGATAACCAAAATAAAATAAATTAAGGATAAATAAATAAAAACATTTTGCGAATCTACTGTGTTTGCACTCATAATCTATAGTAAAACACTTGGCACATTTAGCGTTTCATTTATTATAAAAGTGATTTTTTTTTTAATGTATCCTTGGGTTTTAAACATCCAAATTTAATTTAAACAATTATTTTTATTATTTTTATATAATCAAATAATTCTATTAGATCCAACCTTGTTATCTATTTTTATTGTTCGAGCTGAAATGCCCAACAACTTTGTATACTTCTTTCCTCTTATGTCTAAAACCTTGATGAAATGCCCTATAAATTCTAGGTTTACTTCAAATGTTTACCAATGAGACATGAAATCCATTTCAGATTCAGCCTTACTAAATCATTGGTTTGAAAAGATTATAAATACACATGTAAGAGAGAGAGAGAGAAAATCAATTATCTCAATCTATCCATTTTTTTCTTGCACATATTTACACATGTATTTTTACGATTCTTTGAAATTCAATATATTTAGAAAATAAGGTTATTTGATGGTTGGATTGTGAGTTAATTCAAGGTTGTTGTTCAAAAATTTCTATTCTCCAAGATATAAAAAACTGATTCCATGATTAGTGCTTTCTAGCACCAACAAAAAATCTTTTTTTGACAGATTTAAGAACTCTTTAATGATAAAATCAATAATTTTTAAGAGGAAAGAAGTAATAAATACAGTAAAAAGCATTAAATGTCAAGAACAAAAGTATTTTTTCTTGTTTTAATATAAGAAATATTTTAGTACTCAAAAGTATTTATCTTTTAAAAATAAAAATTTTGAACCCTACCTAAATGTTATAGATGTATATTTTTACTATAACATTAATGAGGTTAGGCATCCCTAACATGGTCATTTAATGAGATAGAAATATATATGTTTTTATTAATAATAAAAAATAAATATCTTTGATATGAATATTAATAAAAAAATAAATATCTTTAATATTATTTTCAATAGCGATCTATCAAGAGAAAAAATATCAGGATTTATTCTCTTTCTTTAAGGATCTTAGAAGATAAAAATAAATCCTTATTAGCTAGCATTTGTCAATGACCTCCCTTGACTTTTAAGGTGGGTCGGTCTTAAGAGAACTTAAACTCCAGTCTCGGCCGAATCCATCTCAAGTTGAATTCGGTTTAACCCTAGCCCTCTTTGCAAGCAACGAAGTCCATGGTTCGTCACATTTATAACAGAAGCAGATAAAGAATTTTACCTCTGCAGCTGGTTAGGAGTGGGAATGTGGGATTGCTACGTTGTTAGTACTGCACGTTTTATTCTTTCATTATGTAATTAACATTGTTTAGTTACTATTTCCCAATAAAAAATAGAGAGAATATCTTTTTATTATTATTTTAAAATAACAAAAATCCACACTACAACTATCATAAATATAAATTAATTTTTATGTATTCATCATTTTATAAATTTACTTGATAGGTTATTTTTGTGTCTCCATCATTTTATAGATTTACTTTTTATTATTATTAATATGGATATTCAAGTGAAATTGCACGCACTTCAACTAATCTCACAGGCCCTAAAGTTAACAATTATGTAAGTCTTCAGTGACAATCATATTAGCAACCATAGTCCTCGAACTTGAGACTACAGGGAAAACAAACCTTTTAGTCTCATACTTTTACCACTGGACCACCTACTAGATGGTTTACTTGATAATAATTCAATATCTAAACTAATATGCTTGATATTGTAATGATCAATCAAAAAGTTATGTATTATCTAAACACTAGTTATTTACTCGCCTCATGTTGTAGGGTAATTCTTTAAATCTGTTTTTATATAGTTCTTTTACAATTAAAATAGACATTTATATGGAAGGATATGATTTAAATTCTTTTATGCACACACATGCTATTCTTTTCTTATTCTTACCAAAATATTTTTTTACTAGTGGCATTTTTTAAAATTAAAAGTAAAGGCAATTAAAATATATATTTTTTAAATTTTCAATAATTTAAAATAAGTAGAAAATGTATCTCTTCAATCTAAACTATATTTTTATATCAGTTCATTTCTTTTATTTTTAACATTTTTTTTTTTAATCAAAAGCACTTTTTTAAATTAAAAACAATTATCATGATCTGAGAAGTAAGTTTCGGTAAAAAAAAATTGAAATCATATCTTGAAATAAAGATTATAATTAAAAAAATATAAATTTTATTTTTAAGAGGAACCAATAACATTAAAATACTGACCGTTTTGTTAACAAAATTTGACCATCATATTACTTTTTCTCTCCTTCTTAATTTTTATGCAACTTTCTCTATCCTCTCTCAAAACTTGGAGATTGAAATGTAAAAAAAAATAAAAATTAGTGTCTAAATATAAAATCTTTAAACTAAATAGACCAAAATTCTCAAATGGTGATTTTTTTGGATGATTTTTTTTTGTCTAAATTAAAAAAAAAACACCCATTATTTGTTTTTTTTATTATTTTGGTCCATCTACTTTTAATTATTTTCTGCACTATAAAGTCAAATTGGCTTCTAATTCAATTATGAAATTTTATCAAACAATTTGAATTTTCAAAAAATGTAAAGAGAAGAAAATATTCATAAAATACAACAACATCACATAAAATGATGAAATAAAAAACAATAGCAACCAAAATAAACCAAAAATACAATTAACATTAAAAAAAAATGCTAAAAAAGTGAAACTAGGCAAGTGAAAACGCCGTTAACAAAATCATATAAGTAAATAGTAATATACTAGGTTATTGCTTCACACTATACTGCAAAACAACTCAATTTTTATTTTTTTTAAAGTGAAAAAACTTGGATAACCAAAAATCTCCAACAACGTGGATTTAAAAAACAATTTGACATGATGATGTATTAAATCAATATGAATTAACCATGAGTAACTTGCCAAAATTCGCGATTCAAGTTTTAAAACCGTGATAACCCTATAAAAAATAAATTAAAACCAAATAATCATACAAAAATCAAAACAAAACATATAAACGAAGACTAATTCAATTTTTAAAAAAACAAAAGATGTATTGAGACAAAATGTATTAGATCAAATTTCATTTATTGGCTTAACCCACCAAGCTCCATTGAATTAAATATATTTTTTTACCTAAATATATCATAAAAAATAGTGAAATTTATAAATGATGAAATTGGAAGAAAAAAAATTAAATGAAAAAAAAGAGACAATAACATATTGCATTGACTTCATCTTGCCATCTTAATTCGTCAAACCCCCGACCCAAACCATGTACTTTGTTGAGTTTAATAATTTTATTTTATTTATTTATTTTTTAGCTAAATATGGTATAATATAAACAAAAGAATTTTTTTTCAAAAAAAGTTAAAAGATGTAAATGGAATGAAAAAAAAATGAAGGACAAAAAAATAAAAAAAAATGAGGCTACTAAGAGCATTTGGTTTGGGTGCCCAACATACCTGGACCTTTAAAAAATGAGCCCAATCCTGCACAACTGTGAAAACAAAATAAGATAAATGACTCATTATCTAATATGATAGACAATACATTCTATTCTCTTACCCAAACTCTAATTATAATGATGGCTAGAAAATCATTGGTTTTTTTTTTTTTTTTGTCAACTACTCATTTTTTTACCCACTCTTTTCCCCTAAATAACACCTTTATAACATAAAAAATTAATATATCAAGCTAAGAGAATCGACAAAATGGTTCTAAAACACAAAATCATAGCAAGTATAAAATTTATTTTATGGTTTCAATTTGTTTCTATAGGCATTATTGAGATTCAAAACAACTATCATCAAATTTTTTTTGTTGAATAGAACTTATTGACACTAAAATCAATTTTTTTAATGCCCAAAATCAATGGAAATTGATGGCTTTCTCTCACCTTGTTGAAATCCCACAACATTCTCTCTCTTCTCGCAAACCCGGGACTGAAAAATAAGAGAAATCAACTTTTTGATAAAAAAATGATTTTTTGAAAATTATTGGGCCTTTTAAGACTACAAAGAGAAAGTGGAAGGGTACAAATGAATTCTAGATTAAAAATTTAGATTGGTAATGAGATTTTTCCGTGTTTCACATTTTGATACCCTATGTATTAATTTGTCCCAAACTTAAACAAATTATAACCTAGTTTGGGCGGACAAGAAATAAAAAAAAACATTTGAGGATGAAAAATAATTGTTACAATAAATGTCTTAAGCGTTTTAATACATGTAACTAGCTTGGATGCCATGAGTTGCGGTTAAAAAAGAACAAGGCACGGGGAATATTTTTGGTGGCCAATGGGTCAATATTGAAATCAACTTCCTATTTTCTTATATTTAATCAAATCAAATAAAATATTATAAAGTCTGTATATCATGTTTATATTAATTAATTAATTAATTATAAAATAAAATATCTTTTATAAAAAAGCTAAATTTAACAGAGAATAATAAATAAAAAAAAACCTAAAATAACCCGAGCTATTTTTAAAATCAGTGAAGAATCCTACATAAAGCAAATAAAAAAAATAATGGAGTTCAATCCCCAATTAAATAAATAGTGAAGGATGAAACTGAAAAACATGAGTTTGAAAAAAAAAGGAAAAAAAAAAAAAGCAAACCTAGACGAATCTTTTAAACTTGAGTTAATTTTCCAAACTCGCAGCATGTGAAATCCTAGATATAGGCTCAATTAATAAGCTCAACTCTCAATAAATTCAATGTTGAAGGATAAAAAAAATCAATTTAAAAAATTTTTCAAAGTAAAAAAATAACAATATAACGAATGATAATAAAATCCAATAGGAAAAAACTAAAGGTAGATGAAATTATAAAAAAAAATCAATTATAAAAATTAATTCAAATAAAATAAATAACAATAAAAAGAATGGAGAGCAAATTTGAGAAACAAAAAAAAAATTAAGAAGGATGAAATTGAAAAAAAAATTATTTTTATGCACCATTTCAAATAAAAGAAACAGTAATAAAAAAAATGGACCAAATTTGAAGGAAAACATTTGAAGGGCTACTTTGAAAATTTACAGAAGTAAAAACGAAAATAAAAAAGAAAAGAGAAAAGAAAAGAAAAAAGTTATCAAAGCCAAACTAGTGGTTCGTTGACAACACATATCGACCAGGAATGGAGTGGCTGTTCAGATAATTTGAACATCGCCCTTGAAGCTGGTGTTTGGCCACCGTGTGATGCTGCATATGCTGCTTGAATAGCGCAACCACTACTCAGGTGTTGATACGTGCATATGCCAACCATTTTTTTTTTTAATAATATTTATATTTTTAAAATTATAAAATTAACCCTTATCAACTTCATATGAATAAAAAAAACCTGAATACAAATACAAAAATGCCCTCAAATGTAAGCTGAGGAAAATTTTATTTTTAAGAATATTTAAATCATTTTACTATGCTTGAAAAACTGAAAATACAAAAAGCCCGTGCACACTTGTTTTAAAGAATTCTGATTCTAAGGGTAGAGTAGAAAAGGATCATATTTTTTTAGTCTATTACTGTGATGTAATTTACCTAAATCAACAATTTCAGTCCTCGTCAGTTTTATAATATTGGAAAAAACATAATAATAAAGATAATGAGTAAAGCCCAACACCCTCGAAAGACAACGGCCCAAAATAGGAATTCATCGATTATCATCTCTCAGAAACAAAGACCAAAACCCTAAAAAAACCCCTCCGAGTAACCACCGAAAAACGCAAGAGAGACGAGAAGATCTAAGGTGGAACTTCAATGGCGGCGAAGAAGCAAGAGAGCAACAGCAAACCAAAGAAGAGAAATCGAAACCCAGATGCCAATGCTAATCCAGATAGCTCATCTTCTAAAAAACCGAAGCTTGTTAGCTCAAAACCTAAAAACAAGCCAGTGGAGAAGGTTTTCAAGCCATTTAAGAAGACGTTTGGGAAAGTGAAATCGCAATCTGGTGAAGAGAAGAAGACCCCTTTATCAAAAAGAGAGCGTAGGATACATGCAAAGGTTAGTTCTTTTGTAGCTTTTATTGGTTTTATATATTTTTTGTTTCTTTGTGTACTGAGTGCTCTTGTTTGGTTTATTGTAGGAATTGACAGAGGCAAGGAAAAAGAGAAGGAAGCAACATTACACTCTTGAACAAGTATGCGTATTCTTTTAATTTGTATTCTGTACTCATTTTTATTCATTGAAGTGATTTTTTTTTAATGGGAAGAAACCTTTTGAATTGGTTCTGGGTCGTATTTTAAAGAGTTATCTGGGACTAGCGTGTTCTTTTAGGAATCAAATTATCATTTCAAGGTAAGGGAAGTAGAAGTTCAACGCTTTGTCCTCCATTGATAAGGGAATTTGCAGTTTGCATTGGCTATAATTGATGCAGTAAGTTTTGTTTATGATGGTTTGTTGGTTTGAGCAAATATCTTGTATTTTTGTACAGGAGCTTGCACGTCTTTGGGAAAAGATGAGGCAGCGTAATATTGCCAAAGAAGAGAGATCAAAGTACGTATTTTTGGGTCTAACCTGATTCCATGATTACATGTCCATGACATTCTTCTTTCACTCAATCATTTCCCCCCGCTATATCATCTTAAAGGATAATTACTGAAGCTATACAAAAGATGAAGGGTAAGATTCCTGAAATTGCAAGCTCCCATGTTTCGTCCCGTGTTTTGCAGGTGATTTTCCACTTTGTTTGTTTTCCCATAATATGGATTTTTCCTAAGTTACTAGTTTGTAAATGTTTGCTGTATCTTTCATTTATTCTGTTTTTATTTCATTTTAGACTTGCGTGAAGTATTGTTCACAAACTGAAAGGGATGCTGTATTTGATGAGCTCAAGCCACATTTTCTTACCTTTGCGAGCAACAAGTATGCAATTCATCTTGTGACGAAAATGTTAGATAATGGTACGTTTTGTGTTCAAAGAATGAAGAGAAACTAGAGGGACAATCCGAACACCATTTCCTATATGCTAGTTTCAGTCTTGTAAGTAAACCCTTTTACTTGCATCATCTTAACTTCTGTATCTTGTTTGCAGCTTCTAAAAAACAGTTAGCAGAGTTCATCAGCCCCCTCCGTGGGCATGTTGCTTCCCTTCTTCGACACACAGTTGGATCTGTTGGTGAGTTATACACATTAGTTTCTGTTTGTTCTGGTTAAGGAGTGGTAGATGCCTTCGATGCTTTTATTAAAGCTATAGTGATTCAGCTCAGTTGTCTGTTAGTCACTGTAAATCTCCTGATTTTTGTTTAACTGAATTCTGGTGGTTTCTTAGTTCTGAAGTCTCAATAGTTTCATTGAAACCTGATTCGTCCTAATACTTGATGCAAAACATTACCTCTTTAATGGGCTATTCCCCTGAATATTTGTTTAGATTATTGTTGTTTTTGGTGTTTTGCTATCCTTTTTGGGAGAATATGGTTAATATCCTATGACTTCTCAAGTTTTTGATTAATTGGATTGGGGCTTCCATTGAGGTAGAATGCAACTGCTTACTTTTTTTTTAATTCCTTGTCAGTTATTGAGCATGCATACCAGCTGGGAAATGCAACTCAAAAACAAGAGCTTCTGATGGAGTTATATTCTACCGAGCTTCAATTGTTCAAGGACCTTGCAATGATAAAAGAGAGCAGGTAACTTCTTGGCTGTTTCTAGTGCTTTGCCATGCAAGAGTATTTGCTGTTGTAGCACTTTGTATTTTGTAAAATTCTATGTTCATGCAGTTCACTTGATTGTGTCATCTATTTTTCTATGCCTTGGTTATTTTTCAGGTTAGTGGATGTCATCTCGAAGCTGAACCTACAGAAAGGTTCAGTCTCACGACACATGACTTCTGTCATTCAACCAATTTTGGAGAAAGGAATTGTTGATCACACCATTATACACAAGGTGCTGATAGAGTACCTCAGCATAGCTGACAAGGTGAATATAACATTTAATGCCCTAAAATTAGAAGCATATTCTTTTCTGCAGCAGCAGCTTCTCTTTGCAACTTTATTATCTTTCTAAATTAAGTTTGTTTTTAGACCTCTGCAGCAGAAATAATTCAACAATTGTCAGGTCCACTTCTTGTTCGAATGATCCATACAAGGGATGGATCTCGGATTGGGATTCTGTGTGTCAAACATGGGAGCGCTAAGGTTTATTGCATTTGATCCGATCTTTAATATTCACTGAGATTTTAGAAAGTAGTTATTTATTTATTTATTTATTTATCCAGTCATGTGAAGAGGGTTATTCATATTTCCATTGGTTGTCAATTCCCCTTTAATCTTTTTATTTTTAATATTCAGGAGCGAAAGAAGATTGTCAAAGGACTGAAAGGCACAGTAGGCAAAACAGCTCATTTTCAATATGGAAGTTTGGTAAATATCTAATCTTTCATTTCTACCTGCTAGATGGCTTGAGTTATTTGTTCTTGAGGCAGAAAAAGAAAATTCCATTCAATCCTGACATTGTCTTCTGCTGACTTGAAAAGAGTCAAATGAGTATTAAGTTTTTGGTGTTGTGATTCACTAATAGAGTTCACCCTTATGTGTATTGCCTTGGGTAGATCCTGTATCACAGAAATTTCCTCCGAATCTGAATATATTACCAAACTGCCAGGTAGTTGTAGATGGACCTATTTTTCTGTTTTTTTTTTTCTTTTCTGTGGGGGTTGGGGGGGGGGTGTGGGGATGGGGGTGGTTATTGTTCAAATTGTAAAGATTAGTGACTGAAGATTATATGCTTTAAAGAATACAAGTGTTTTTAAACTTTCAGCTCCTCTGCGCTATGCTCAGGATCATCTGTTTCCTTGATTTTGCATCATCATATTTTAGTTTTCTGTGTTACCTCTGACTGTTAACTTTTTGTGCAACGGATATTTTTCAGGTGCTCGCCTGCATTGTTTCAACTGTTGATGACACAAAGCTTGTAGCAAAGGTTTTTTCTTGATGTGATGCTTATTATCATTATTCTTTGGCATTTTCATTTGGATGTCTCTCTGATTGAGTTTCTATCAAACTCTTCTGGTTACAGACTGTCATTCGTGAGCTGCAGACAATTTTAAAGGAGCTTGTTTTGGATAAGGTTTACTCTTCTTGCTCCTTGGAAGTCATTTTGGTAACAGATATAATGGAAAAAGGTGATGTGCAGGTTTAATGTAAAATATGGAAGGTCACCAAGCATTTATTAGAACCTGGAATGCCACAAATGGAACTGGTTATTAATTCAACATATCAACAGAAACTTTGGACACCTCAAATTTTTTTTTGGAAAGTGTTGTGGCTAGTTGATGCAATATACTTAATTATCGATTAATTTCATGGGATTTTTTAATCTGAGTTGTTTTATATTTTCAGATTAGCTGTCTGGTTTTACCTTAACAAAACTTGTTCCTAAGGAGATCTTTTCATTGCTTTTTAGAATGGAAGACGCCCTTTGTTGCAGCTGCTTAATCCAAATTGTACGCGGTATTTTAGTCCTGATGAAATGGCTTCTCTTAGCTTATCTATTTCCTCTCTCAATGCCATGGTAATGTGATAATCATTTATCATTTATCTGCACCCCAAGCCATCTTAGATTGCTGACACTACTATGCTGGAATACATTATATTGTATGTCTATTCCATTAGCAGGGTGAATTAGAAGTGAATCGTGAAACAAAGTCTTTAAAGGATGAGGAATCTAGTGACAAGGACAATAGTGGGAGAGACGTTACAATGGCTGAGGCTGATGGAAGTGCAAGTTCTGAAACTCTTCAACTTGTTGAGGGCAGCAAAAAAGATCCTTCTATTAGAAGGCAGGAGTTGTTGGTGGGCAGTGGCCTTGCCAAGGTTTGTCACAAACAGATCCCTCAAATTCCTTTTCTTCTTTTCAATGGTGTGTCTGTATCAGAAAAGATGTCTGACTTTGATACTGCTGTACTTTGCAGAACCTCATTGACATGTGTACCGAGAATGCAGAAGAGTTGCTTAGATCAAATTTTGGCAAAGAAGTCTTATATGAGGTCAGTCCTTGCTTCTGATAATTTGTTATTGTGATTGTCCACTTCTAACCTCTGAAAGTTCAGTTTTTTAAATTTGTTATGATATGTTCTGCTCATCTGAAATCCATGTCAGTGAACTTGTCATTTTGCTTGATTATAGGGTTTAGCAAGCACATACATACTTATTAATTTTCTTTGTCAATTATCTGCCTAAACCCATTGGATCATTCAATTTGATTCATCTTAGTGGTAAATGCAGGCTGCAACTGGGGGTTCTGGTGGCATTCTCCAACAAACTTTGGGTGATGAGTTGAATGCCTTGCATGAAGCTATAGCATCTGTTGCTGCAGAGTCTAAATCTGAAGGATCAGAAAAGGAGCATGTCCTTGAAAATTTCCACTCGAGTCGTACGATTAGGAAATTAGTTTTGGACAACCCCGCCTTTGCCGCCACTCTATGGAAGAAAGCTTTGAGTGGAAAATGTGAGCAGTGGGCACAAGGTCACAGGTTAGGCTAACATTTAAATCTCTCTTGAAAGTAGAATGCATTTAGGCGAAGCATAATTTTGATATCTGATGTTAATGTCTTTGCTGACGTTCTGCAGTTCCAAGGTAATATGTGCATTCTTGGAATCATCAGATGCCATGGTCAGCAAACTGGCCAAGGAAGAGTTGCAGCCCTTGATAAACCGGGGTATTCTTAAATTACCTGAAAAGAAGCAACCAGCCAATGAAGTTTAAGTTCGCAGTTGGTGGTGGATAGAATGACTCTCATCTCAAAGTACAAGCACAGCAGATCCGGGACCACTGGCTGGGGTGAATTCAACCGCAGCAAGATAAGTATCGAGTGAAGCCAGATCTGACAAGGTGTTATACTATCTGGTGTAACCTTTCTTTCACTTCGATAACTCGTATTATAATGCGCTCGCCTTCTGTACATTATAGTTTCTCTTTGCTGCGGATCTTCGGCACACTGCTGAATTACATTTTTGTGAACCCTTTAAAGCTCGAAAATTTTGTTATGTTACAACTTACAAAGTTATGTCAAGTTATGTAGGCATTTGATCAAATATATGACTTTTGAGACAGGCGACAATCTATAGCCAGCCCCCGCGATAAGAGTATATTATGCAAGTGTACTGGGATGCTTTATTACTTGATTAGAAGCCCTTTTAAGTGGCCCAAGGTCACAATTTATTCATGATAAACAAGTTAGCTAAAAAAGTTTTTCAACCTCTAATCTCTATTATTAAACCTACCTGGCTTATCCTGGTGGGTTGATCCAGGATTTATAGATTTGTTATGTTTGATCTTGTTGCTGCCTGGCTGGCTTGGATTAATACGTGACTTTTTATATCGAGATGATCCCAGGTATGCTTCCTTGAAGAAATTATCCCTCTTATCTCTTGACGTGAATCATGACAGTCACCTCAGCTTCTTCTCTTCTTTTCCTTTGGTTTTTTGTTTTTCTTGAAAACTAGCCATAGGTTAGGATCCGCAGTTGTGCGGGAGATCTTATTTGTATAATACTCGTAGAAATATTCAATATTATTTTTCTCTTCGTCATCTTAATGCTGATTGACAAGCTAACTTGCAACTTGGCAGATTCTCAGCTGGTTTTTGTCTCGCGTTTTCATTGGATGCGGTATTTTTGTACGGATCCATTAAAAAATTGAGTTTTAAATATAATTAGTGTTTGGAAACGCGGTTGAAACCGTGTTCTTAAAAAATTCAAAAGTTTTTTTTTTTTGCTAAAATTTAACGTGGTTTGTATTTTTTGGATTGTTTTGATATGCTGATGTTAAAAATAATTTTTTTTTTAAAAAAAAAATCATTGGCATGCATTTCGACATGAAAAGTTATTTAAAAAGAAACCGTTATCACACTGCCAAACACACTCATAGTTTATGTAGTATTTTTTACATGTATTTTTAATTGAGTTTTATAAAATCCTGTTTATCTTTGTGTTTCAAAAGTGTTTTTGAAAAAAAAAAAAAATTCTTGGTGTTTTTAAATTATTTTAAAAAATATAAAATCTTGTTTGTCTTTGTGTTTTAAAAGTGTTTTAAAAAAAAATTGATATATTTTTGGTGTTTTTAAATTATTTTAATATGTTGATATCAAATATAATTTTTTTTTTAAAAATATTTTTTTGATACATTTTCAAGTAAAAAGCATTTTGAAAAGCAACCGCAACAACAACTACACTTTTACTAGATATTTTATACATGTTTTTTGCTACACATAAACTTCAACCATAATTTTTACCAAAAACATTTAAATCAAATAAACCACAGTTAACCGTACTTTTTTTTAAACTTATTTTTTTTAAGTCACAATCACAAAAGCTATTTCAAATACAAACACACTCTTAGAGTGTGTTTGGGAACGTGATGCAAACCACATTCCCAAAAAAATTGATTTTTTTTTGCTTAAAATGATTTTTTTTATTTTTTTCAAATTGTTTTAATATGCTAATGTTAAAAATAATTTTTAAAAAATAATAAAAAAAACTTAATTTTAATGTATTTTTAAACAAAAACATTTTGAATCATCATCGCCACTATAATCCCAAGCCTTAAGATTATCTTTGCATAATTTAAGCCTTCACTATATACAATAAATCTTTTTGACATTTGAGAAGTTGATTTTATTAACCTTTTATTTATTTATTTATTTATTTATTTTTTATATAGTTCTTTAAAATATATAGATTTTACGCACATGTGACTTTGCAATCAGCCAAATTCAAAATAATGATCGTCCTTCCTTGACATGTTATGGGGAGTGGCCAACCTTCCTTGGGTCTAACCTAAGGAAAGAACTTAGTCTCTATAGGCTTAGCTACACTTGAAGTCTTAAACTTTAACCCCCCTATATCTTTTAAGTGTATAAAAGTCCTTCAAGAATCCACTATATTTTTATCTGGTAAGGGATATTTATCCCTCATTCAATGCTATCAGGGTAATTACTCTACAGTCCCTTCTTTTATGAGTTATAAATACACCATGAGAGCTTTATGACAAAAAAATTCACAATCTTCATTTTATATTACATATATATTTTTAGAGCATCTCTCTCTATAATATTCTTGTATATTCTCTCTAAGAAGATATTTATTTAAACATAAAAAAGTCTCTACTTTCTTTAAAAGAGATCTTTCATAAATATTAACCATGGAGTTTTGGACTATAAAGAACCAAGTATAAGCTATTAACTACTTTGACTAAGAAGAATGGAGGGGATTGTTAAGACCAATTAATTAATCGATTATCCAACCTGAGAACCCTATTCCCTAAGTAGTTAAATTTTTAAGACATCATCGACACTTTCACAGTTTGATATAACAATTGTGTAGGGTTTTTTTTTTTTTTCTTAAATGCATTAGGATGTTTATAATTCTTTCAAGGTTTTGCTATTTTTTTTATATCAAGATACAAAAAATTATAAAAAATAGAAAAAATTACTGGTTTAATAATTTTTTAAATAAAAATTATTTTTAATTGCACCTTGACTCAAAAATTAGCTTAAGTTGTTTTTTACACTAGTTTTGGCACGGGTTAATAAACAATAATTTTTTTAAAAGAAAACAACAGGAAGTATAGTAATTTAAATAAAAAATAATAAATCTGAATTAAGTAGGCAAGTGAGAACTTTGGCTGTTTCTAATAACTATGCTTTTACACATGCATTATAAAGCACACATTTGAAATTTATTTACAGTGCATCTGCTGCATTTTTCTTTCAGAAAATCAACTGCTTAAATTCTTGGAACCACTCAAAGCTTATGGTCCAAAAGAAGAAAAATAAAGAATAGTAGGCGGGGCCTATCGACCTGCTTTCACCTACTCTAGGTAATTTTTCTATAAAAAAAGCATTTTTTATTTATCTAACATTGAATAATGCCTTCACTCGATACCTATTAAAAACAACTATATGAGATTAGTTTTCACCGTGGAGGTACTTACATTTTATATTTTACTATATGAATTCATATAATGAAACAATTTTTTTCTTCACAATGCAATGAATAAAATATTTTTAAAAAATATAATTTGAGAAAACAAAAAATGAGTAAAAAAACTAAAAAACCGATTAAATTGAGAAAACAAAAAAAAAATAACTGAAAAAATCGAACCATGAAAAAAAACCGATTAAACCGATTTAAATTTTGAAAAAAATCGACCGGTTCAGTTTATAAGCCTGAAACTGAAAAAATCAAACTAAACTGAACTCAAACAGAAAAAAACCAGGCCAAACTGGAAAAAATCGAGTCAAACCGGTATGAACCAATTTTTATCTTAACAAACAAACAGAACTAAACCGGAAAAAAACCGAGCTAAACCAAAAATATCTTTCTAGTAACAAGGAGTGTTATTATTTTTTATTTTATTTATTATAAGATTTTTGTGTTTGTCTATATTCTCTAGCTTTATAGATTCTTAAGAAATGAGCACCATTTTTTTTTTTCCATTTTGAGAATCCAAATTATTTTTGTTTCTTGATAACGAGAATACCATATTATTTTTAGATAACTCCAAACATTTACTATGTGAATCTGTATTCTCCACCTCTC
Organism: Populus alba; assembly: GCF_005239225.2. NCBI lineage: Eukaryota > Viridiplantae > Streptophyta > Magnoliopsida > Malpighiales > Salicaceae > Populus > Populus alba. The sequence continues at coordinate 17,677,172 of NC_133291.1, forward strand.
TTTATTTGTTGTGTTTCCCCCCTCATCTGCCTTGTTCCACTTCTCTTCAAGTATATATGAAGAAGTGTTTTTCCCCTCATTTATTTTCAATGCATGCATATTGCAGGAAAACACTGGGGTTTTTTTTGGAGTGAGGTAATAATTGTTTTTTAAAATATTTTTTATTTTAAAAATATATTAAAATAATATTTATTTTATTTTAAAAAAATTATTTTTAATACCAGTATGACATTGAAATAAATTAAATTTTAACGATTTTCTATTTGAACTGCAATCCAGACATACAGACCCTAAACATGCCAATAGACATTGATAAGGGCTGCTCTCAAATTTTTTGTACAGAAGATTTATACAATTATTCTCTGTAAGAATGAGGATTATTTTATATATTATATTTGAAAATTGAATCATTAGATTTGAAATTGAAGCATAAATCAACCCTAGCTGGTGATAGTGATTAGGAGAGGATATATTGGAGCCAAATTTCTTGACTCCAATTATTAATTAACCTTGTCAAACATTAACAACCAAGTGGCACCATTAACGTTAACCTCTCCTTCTCCTCTTCCCTTCCCACCAACTGATCTACTTTCAAAAATCTCTCCCGAAAACTTTGCTCTTTTTTCTTAACCGCTCCACCTTTGCAGCCACCCCCTCTCCTTAAACACCAGCAAAACGTACACCAGCATTGATACAATGCACATTTAGTAACAACACATGTATATGTTCTCCTTCAATCGGTCTTGATTTGTGATCAGTTCCGTTCCTTTTTCTGCTCTCTCTAAAATGGGACTGGAATCGGAAACCAAGAAATCCCAGTTAGTGCTGGAGATTTGCTCTTTATCAACCCTGTCGGTTGCCTGTGTTCACAGGCATCGTAGCAGCAGCTACGGTCCTGCAGAATCACATTTTATTGACTGGTATCGGATTCTTGGAGTACGTGTGTTAATCTTTCTTGATCTTGATTAGTTTTTCAAGGTCCCTCCATGTTTTTCTACGGTGTTTTTAATCTATCTGGATTTTTTTAAATAAAGAAAATTGTTGAAGGTGTTCTTCGGATTGTTCTGATCAGGTAGAAGAAGATGCAGACATAGACGTTATAAAGAAGAGGTATCGTAAACTTGGTACGTACCTTCTGTTGATGTTGTTTTTGGCAATATAGATGTGCTTTCCTTCTTTTTGTTGTGAGGATTGTTTGATTTCTCGCGGCAGCTTTGCAACTTCACCCCGACAAGAACAAGCATCCAAGAGCTGAGCTTGCCTTCAAGCTTGTCTTCGAGGTTAGATATGCTATTCTCTTTTTATAATATGTGTGGATAGTTAATAGATGTAGGTAGAGTTTGTATAGTTGCATGGATTGCCTCGGCAACAGGTCTCGAGTCGACCACCAAGCCGATATAGGTTTTAAAACAATGTTTTTTTTCCATCATATGATAGTTCTCTCCTTTTGAAAAAGGTCATTTATTTGCGACATCGTACGATGTTGTGTGTGTGAGTTTCTTTAAGCATCCTCAGAAAAAGGATACACAATCTCTCGCAGGCCTACTCGTATCTTACAGACAGTATAAAGAGAAGAGCCTTCAACTTGGAGAGAAGCAAGAACTTCTGCATAAAGTGCAACAGAATTCCATATACACCTGGCAACAATTCGAGCAAATCACAAGCACCGAAAGGAGCCGAGGAATCGAATGCTGCAAATCGCTCAAAATGGCTTCGGAATCGCGTGAGAGAAATGAAACAAAGATTTAAAGAGGAAATCAAAGTGATGGAGAACTGTTTGAAGGCCAATAGAGCATCAAGGAAAGAAGCACCACTTTTCAAACCGTCAGACAATTGCCATTTCCATAGCAACACTCGCTCTGTGACACCAATGGAGTCCCCAGTTTTTGATCCATCAGACTATCTACTCAAAGGCTATCCTCACATCAGGACTCGGATTTACAGGAAACCTGAGAACTTTTGGGACTTGCAGAGAGAAGATGCATTGAACAATTACGGTGGCCAAGGAACAGTCAAAGGAAGGTCATATCATGACTTCCCAGTCTTTGAGAAAAGATCAGAGAGAGGAATACTCAAGGAATCTGCTGCTTGTGTATATTCATAATAATCCTGATCAATTGCATTCATCCATAGAGTTAGAATTAGAGTTGCATGATCTTACATTGGCGAATTCTTTTTTTCCCCTGTTGCTTCTGCTTCAGCTTTTGCTTGTCAAGTGTCATAGCTAGCTAGCTAAGATACGATCGTTTTGAGACATTGATTCGACATTTGCATTTCGGTTTAATTTTTCCATCGTGTTGCGATCGGACAAATTTCCTTCTTGGAATGAGATATTTTCGAAGCATAAATCGAAAAAAGATAGAACCAGGGACTCTCAACTTTTAAGCATAAATCGAAAAAATAGTTTACTTAACCTAACCTCAAAAACATATTTTCCTCTTTCGCTTCGACAGCAACCGCCCCCTTCCATCTCCCTCGTTCTCCCATGTTGATTAAACTTGTATCTCTAGACTCTCTACCATTTCTCCAATACTCTCTCTATAATCCCACAGCAAAGTTTCTCTCTGTTTCTTCTCTCTTGTAATTTTTATTATAAAACTACCATGCACCGCTTCACCTCAAGCCTCGCTTCTAAAGCTCGGTACTTTCCTCTTTCTCCTTCATTATTTACACATGGGTTATCATTATTTTCTTTGCTTTCCATTTGCTTGCTGAGAAAATGCACAAGTAAATAAATAAAAATATGGAAGATCGCAACTTGATAGATATTCTTGATCACAATAGTTGATACGGTTCAACCTTGTGATACGACCCATGTAAGGTCAGATTCAGATTTTGGCGTAAAAGGCGCAATAGTCCAGGTTTACGGCAACAATCATAATTCTCAATCCGACCATTAGATCGAGCTAATATTTTATGTGGACTCTCTAGACATGTTTTACTATCTTGGGTTAAAAATTCAGGTCAATTGGAGTTCAAGAAGGCACCGCAATACTGGTCAACAGAGGCTGCACGAATTTTGTTATTTACTTCCATTTGACTTTTGGACTTCCTATTTGGTTAGGATTCTTTTCCTACAAGGATGTGGCAACTGGTTTTGGGAATTTTCTAGTTTCACAAGGATCTTTAATGAGCTGCAATATAATTTACAAGTGTGGTAATGATTCATTAATGTTTCTGAATTTTTTTTTTATAAAGATTCTTTATTCGTCCTACTACACAAGGAAAGAAGGGCTGGTGGTATTTAATGACAGATTAGTTATTTTTTTTTTCTTTCATGTTTGAGCTTAATTAAAACTTTGTTTTGAGCTAGGGTCCAAGACTTGTTTGGATCAGGTTATGGACTTTTCAGTTTATGGTTTTGGGCCAGTTTTGAGTGGATCTCATATAAGTCCACATAAAGGGTCCATTATGGTTAATTTTTCAAGAACTATTTAAACTCATGTAAGCCAAAATTTCGGCAGATTTGATGATTATTATTTTGAATTTTTCAGTTTTAACGTTTGAGAGTGATTCTTGCATTCTTCAATTCTTGAATGAACTGAATCTGACTTATCGAAGATTAACTGACTTCGTGGCATCATTCTACTCATTCCAATAGTGTTGGTGCCTTGGGGCAAGTTTCCATTGTGTCACACTCATATTAGACCTATTTCGGCCTTCCAAGATTAGATCTCAATCTTGATTGTGGGTTGCGTGACCACGTGACCACGAGGTTTGCATCAGTTGGTATAAGAGCTAGGCTTCGAAACAAGGTCATATCCTTTTGTGACTTTTGATTTTTTTTAGTGTTCCTTTAAATTTTTCAGTATTTGCGTCCATTTTCTTATTGTTCGTGTCTGTGTCATCTAAGCAAAAAAAAAAGGTTATATTTTATCTTGTTACTGTCTCTAATCATATCAATATATTAAAGAGAGAGAGAGAGAGAGAGAGAGAGAGAGAGATTAGTTGAAATTTGAAGGATCATTAAATTTTTTCCGTAGAAACACAACTCTTGGTGAACTTTAAGCAAACCACCTCATAATCAATTGAAACTTTATATTCAGTCTATTGGGAGTGAGATTGCATCATATTTCAAATTTGAGCTTATTCTGATGTCCTTTTCTTGAGGTTTTAATTCGAGATTCAATTCTACCGCATAAAACCTACTCTTAGTGAACCATAAGAAAACCACCTTGGAATCAATTGAAAGTTCATTTTCAGTATATTGGGGGTGGGATCGCATCATATATCAAATTTTGCCTTATTCTGATATTATTTGCTTGAGGTTTTAATTCGAGGTTCAATTTTGCCGCAAAAACACTACTATTATTGAACCATAAGCAAACCACCTTAGAATCAATTGAAACTTCATATTTTGTGTATTGGGGATTATATTGCACAACATATTAAATTTGGGCTTATTTTGATATCGGCTTTTAGAGGTTTTAATTGGAGGTTCAATTCTGCCGCAAACTGATCATACAAAGGGTTTTGGTACCTAGACATAATCTAATGCCCTATAAAGTTTGATTTGTTGCTTGTTTAGTATCAGAATACTATATATTAAATTCAAGGTCATTTGGATATCGGTTTCTTTACGTTCCTGAATTGGGTCTTGTTTTGTCGTAACGGGTTTGTTTGGTGTTATCTTTCAAAACTTGTTTTGTTTTTGTTGATTTCGTTCCTGACATTATACTATCATCATATTTTGACATTTAGCTGTTGTTTGAGTCATTTTTATCACCTTCTCATTTTTTTGTTTTTTTTCCCCCCGATAAGTTCTGGTCCAAACAAAAGTCAGATTTGTATTCTCGAGTCTAGATCAATGTTCTTCTTGTTATAAACTCTATTCTTGTCTTCTTCTTCTTCTTCTTTTCCCCTATATGTGTCATGTATTCACCAAGTGAGAGAGAACAAAGGAGGATTGTAGATCAACGATGCGAAAACTATGTCATGGTTTGGGGGTTTTAGAACGAGAAGTTGATAAATGTAGAAGATTATTCTATGATCTTCAAGCTTCATGGGAAAAAGAGGTACAATGCCAAAAGAATGAAAGACAAAGGAGAGTCGCTGTGGTTATCATCCAAAGTATGTACGCAAGTGGTTAGTACGACGTGCTTATTTGAAATTCTTGTCAGTCACTACTTCTATACAGTGTTGTTGGAGAAATGTGTTAGCAATAAAGAGATTCCAAAGGTTTAAACAAGAGGCTACTGAAGTCTATTAATCCTATTCAAGATTCGAGGTTGAATCTTCTTGAAAATGGAGGGAATGATACGGTTCAGCCTTGTGATACGACCCACGTAAGGTCAGATTCAGATTTTGACGTAAAAAGCATAACAATCTAGGTTTACGACAACAGTCATAATTCTCAATCCGACCGTTGGATTGAGAAAATATTTTATGTGGACTCTCCAGATATGTTTTACTACCTTGGGTTAAAAATTTAGGTCAATTGGAGTTCGGGAAGGCACCGCAATACTGGTCAACAGAGGCTATACGAATTTTGTTATTTACTTCCATTTGACTTGTGGACTTCTTATTTGGTTAGGATTCTTTTCCTACAAGGATGTGGCAGCTGGTTTTGGGAATTTCCTAGTTCTATAAGGATCTTTAATGAGCTGCAATATAATCTACAAGTGGGGCAATGATTCATTAATGTTTCATAATCTTTTTCTTATAAGGATTCCTTATTCGTCTTAGCTACACAATAAAAGAAGGGTTGGTGGTATTTAATGATAGATTAATTATTTTTATTATTTTCTTTCATGTTTGGGTTTAATTAAAACTTTATTTTGAGCCACGGTCCAAGGCTTGTTTGGATCAGGTTATGGGCTTTTCAGTTTAAGGTTTTGGGCCAATTTCGAGTGGATCTTATATAAGTCCACATAAGGGGTCCATTAGGGTTAATTTTTCAAGAACTATTTAAACTCATGTAAGCCAAAATTTTGGCAGCTTTGATGATTATTATTCTGCATTTTTCAGTTTTAACGTGTGAGAGTGATTCTTGTATTATTCAGTTCTTAAACGAACTGAATCTGACTTATCGAAGATTAACTGGCTTTGTGGCATCATTCTACTCATTCCAATAGTGTTGATGCCTTGGGGGAGGTTTCCATTGTGTCATACTCATATCAGACTTATTTCAACTTTCCAAGATTAGATATCAATCTTGATTGAGGGTTGCGTGATCACGAGGTTCGCATCAATAATGGTTTACCCCCTAAGTCGAGCTAAAACTAATCAATCAAGAACTTTGTTTGAAATTGGATTTATTTTCATTTACATTGTAAACAACCTAATAACGATTCAATCTTGTGATTTCTCTTGCTTCAAAATGATGAGTTTTGCCTTTTGTGGGTTTTATAGGATTGCAAGGAGCACCAACAATCAGGTGAGTGCTGCTGCTACTTTTATCAGCTTGGTGTCTATTTTTTCACATCACATTCGATCTGATTCTGGTTGTGCTGCTGCAATTCTATAACTTTCTCTCTAAATAGCAATTCTTTTGCATGTTTTTATCAAATTGGAAGTAGGTTAAGTTGGAGCAGAAACCATGCTTCCAAAGACATAAGAATTGGTGTGGATGCTTGTGATGGTATCAAAGTCACCGTGGACACAATTCTCGGTATTAAATGTCAGAAAACTGTTCGATTCAGTTTGAGTCATAATCTTAAGAAATAATATCTCTTGGATTGATTGGATTTTTGGATACAAACGGAATTGAATTAGACTATGAACACCTCCACTTAATAGCAAAACCAACCTCCTTGTATGTTTTTTTTAAAAAAACCAAGAACTGATTAGAAAAATAGTTAAAATTAAAAAAATAATACTAAAAATAATGAAAATTTTAAAACAATATTTTTTTAAACTTGATTCTGACTTTATCATTAAAGAATTTTTAAATCCCATTAAAAAAATTTATTTTACAAGTGTCAAGTTTTCTATTACCAACCATCAATTTTGTAAATTCTAGAGAAAAAAAATATTGAAATGTGAACACATGGTCATTTTTTATTTAAACACTAAAAACCCTTTATTACTAAACATTTTAGATTTTGAAACATTGTGAAAACTCTATTTATATATTACATGAAATGTAATTTAATTAAACACATTACATAATAGCAAAAAAAGGAATAAAATAAGATAAAAGCTTCATTCTCTAATTGAGAGAATTTATTAAACCATTTATTAAAATTAAAAAAAAAAACAAATAAGTTTATTGTAATAATACATTAAGGCCAGGCAAAGAAATTTACTTTTTTTTTCTAAACAAGCTTCATTTTTTATTTTTAACTCTTTTTTTCCCGAGCCGAGCTATAAATTGAATTTTTTTATTAACCTATACAAAACATAAAAATAATAAAAAGTTAAAATTTTAATTTTTTACGCTAAAAACACTTCTTAAATACTTAAATAGTAACGCATTGCTCACATATTTATTTTTTTAAAATGATAATGAGAAATTGATATAATAGATTGACTTGAATTAACTATGATTGCCATACAAAACTCGCAATATAGATATAAAATAATGATAAAATTATGGAACCCAAAGTGAAACAAAATAAAAAGCTTAACAATAAAGAACCAAATATTAAAGGTAAAATATGAAAAAAAAAATTAAGTAAACCTATATCAATAACTAACGCAATATCTTGGGGTGGATAAATTTTTTAAACTGAAAAAAAAAAAAAAGTTAAAAGCAATGCTAAAATTTCTAAATAAATAAAAGAAATTCAAGAACTTGAACAATGAGTCATATTAATCACACTTACTAAACTCAATGATCACGATCTTGAATTTCTTGATTCATTGTTCATGAACAAAAACATATCCAATGTTCGTTTTAGCAGGATGGAGCCCGTCATACCCAGGATGTGAGGGGTAGAAAAGCTCCTCACTGAAAACTGCTTGGTCCCATGAGTTTGGCTCTCTAGACAACCGACCAGCAACACGATAAAGATGATGATCAAATGGGTTCTGCAAGTAAAGTATATTATTATTATTATTATTATTATATCAATATCTGACAGAAGAACACTGTATCCCAGCTGCAAAAATTCCCTCAAAATACGGAACTTCAATCCAGAAGAAACAGCATGATTGCCACGTGTTCTTGCAACCGAATCAATATCGCTATCCGCATCCCTCTTACACACTGGAACATCATTTGACTTGCAGAAATCTACAATATGGTGGCCATCTAGTGCTTCGACAATGTGTGTATAAATACAACATCACCCCTAGAACCAAATAGTTGTTGCTAAGAAACCACTTGGAAACAATGAATTCGCCGCTGAAAAGATGTTTTGAGAGTTTTCATTTCAGGGATGGCAGGGTCATTGTACTAGTCGTACAAAAAAACAAATGAAAAACCAAGAATGTCCCTAGCCATAAATAAATGAAATTTCATTTTTAAGGGTACTAAAATAAGTCTACCGTACAAAAAATTTATAAAAGGATAAAGAAGCCCCTTAAGAATTCTTGTAAAAATACAAATCTACCCCTAAGCCAATTCAATGGTTTTTTTTAAGGATAAAAACATCATTTTAATATTACTAGATACATGACCTGCGCGACGTCACAAATTATTTTTTTGTATAAAAAATATTTTAAAAAATAAAAATTTAAAAATCTTGGGTTTTTCTGCAAAGTTATACCCAAAAATCTTGGGTTTGGTTATAATGCCTGACCTAAGAGTAATATTTATAATATTAATAAAAAAATTAAACTTGCATGACCCAAGTTTAAGTGAACCTGACTGCAACACCGGACCCAAGAATATTGGATGTGGGTCTGGCTATAAGGTCGTGTCATAAAAGTGTGATAATTAAATAGATTAATTAAAAAAAACAAAGAAAAAAAATCAACAGGAAGGAAAAAACTAATGAAGAAAAAGAAAAAAAAATTGAATTAATTGGGTTAACCCTTTAAACCAGGTTATTCCGTAAAACCTGAGATTCGCGTCATGAAAGTTTGATAACTAAATAGAAAAAAAAATAACGGGTTTATCCAGAATTAACCAGGTTAACCCATGAAACCAAGTTATCTCGCCAAGCTCAGGATACATGTCATGAAAATATGAAAGTCTGATAATTAAATAGAAAGAAAATTAACTTTAACAAACTAAACTAAATGAAAAAAAATAACTCGTCAAATTAGGTTAACCCATCAAACTCGAGATTCATATCATGAAAATCTGATAACTAAATAAAAAAAATTAACATTAACAAACTAAATCAAACAAAAAAAATTCATTAAAAAAATTACAAAGAAAAAAAAAAAAAAACAGTTATATAATATAATATAATATAATTATAATGAAACGTGGGGAAAATTTTTTTTTTAAAAAAAAAAAAGTGGGGAAAGCTAAAGCTAAAGCTAAATTCTCAACCAACTCAATATTGAAAAAAATAAATTCGACAAAGATAATTTAAAAAAAAACGTGTGGGGGAAACACTGTAGCCAAACAAAAACCATGTAAGGGAAACACTATAGTAATCCATAGTGTTTTTTTTTTTTTTTTTTAAAAAAAAAGCTACAAAGCTAAGCTCTCAATTAGCTTAATATATATAAAAAAGATAAAGGCAATTTTTTTTTTTTAAAAAAGAAGAAGTCAATTTTGGGTAAAAGAAATGAAAAAAAAAATGTAAAAAGAAGGAAACAAAAGTGAAAAAAAAACACGTGGGGAAAGTTACAGTGTTTTAAAGAAAAAAAAAAAAAAAAAACAAAAATTTCAACCAGCTCAATAGTAAAAAAATAAAATCAACAAAAATAATTCTGAAAAAAAAAAGAAGAAAATATGTAAAAAATGACAATTTTGGTAAAAAAGAAAAACAAATAATAATAAAAAAAACATTTAAGGAAAGCTATAGCTAGATTATCAGTCAGTTCAATATTAAAAAAATAAATTCCACAAAGATAATTTTAAAAAAATACATGTAGGGAAACACTGCAGCAAAACAAAAACTATGTAGGGGAAACACTGTAGCAATCCATATTGTTTTTTTTTTTTTAAAAAAAAAAACTACAAAGTTAAATTCTCAACCAACTTAATATATATATAAAAAATCTACAAAAGGCCATTTTGATATAATAAAAAAAAAGAATAAAGAAATCATAAAAAAAAAAAAAACAATGTATGAGAATATTATAGTAATCCACAATGTTTTTTTTTTTTTTAAAAAAAAACTACATAGTTTAAATTTTCAACTAGTTCAATATTTAAAAAATTTAGCAAAGATAATTTTGAAACAAAAAAATTAAAAAAAAAAGAAGAAATCAATTTTGGGTAAAAAAAAAGAAAAAGAAAAAAAACAAAAAAAAAACCTTCTAAAAAAAACATGTTACTATAGTGAAAATCCCATATATATTTTATAGTTCTTTAATAATTCACAGAATCACATCTATTATATGGTGTTTTTTCGCACGTGAAATAGGTTATGTTAATGACATAAAAATATATTTTTTGAATTTCATGTGATTAAATTAATGTATCACAGAATGAACTACTTTTAATAAAAAAGAATAGGCTAATTTTATTTTATAAACAATGATTTAGCTTTTCGATGATTTTTAAAATATATATTTTTTAATGAGCTTGATTGATAATTTACATTTTTTTGTTGCATGTAATCTTTATTTTAACATATATTATAATATTTATTAAGAATATCTTTATATTTATAAATATAAACGATACAAGTGGTATCATTTGAGTTATTTAGTTAACAATATATTTAATCTCATCAGACTAATTTAAAACAAATCACGTGATCAAGTTTTATAAATTTTAAAACAATTTTTTCACTAATAAATACCTTATGAAAAATAAAAATAAAGATATGTATGTTTTTACATATCCTAAAGTTAATAACCATATAAATTTTTAGTGGTTTTATGGTTTGTAAAACTCGAACCGATAACTACTAAGAAGTAAATTTAAATCTTAACCAGCTAAATTACACCTTTTAAAGTTAATTTTTTATGTTTTTTATTGAATTTGTTGTGCTTTTTATTTTATTTTACTTTAAAAAATTATTATTCTATGAAAAAGAAAAAAAAATATTTTAACTACGAAACCATTGGTCCTCTCCCATGCCTGTTCAAATTATTCCATTGAGCTCTGTATTAAAATATATCGTCAAATTCTAAGCCCGAGGTATAGTAATAGTTTTAACAAATCCTTCCCTCGATTTTTTTTATTTATTTTTTATTTTTTTTATCAAATCCCCCGAAGGAAATATTTGATAACCAAACCCAACCACATCTCGCTACAATATAAAAAGCCTCCATGGCCCACCCAATAATTAAGGTTATGATTTCTTATGTCCAGAATACCCTCTCATCTTATTTATTTTTATATATTTTTTTATTTATTTTAAATTAATATTTTTAAATTATTTTAATATAATGATAATATATTTTTAAATTTTTTAAAAAGTCAAAATAAATCTTGACGGGTTCATTACCTGAATTTATATAATTTAATAACAATAAAAAAGAGAAAGAAATAATAACATGCAAAAGCAGAACCCACCTCTAACCAGATAATAGTAATTTAACACCTAATCTTTATGACAGTATACAATCTTCATCTTTCTGTTTCAACATCTGACAGACACTTGGTTTTCTTTCTTCACAAACTTGTCTGACTTCAAATCTATCAATCTTCCTCCTAAATCCTCTTTTACTTGTACCTGGAAAATCTGTTGCGCCTCAAAACAGAAAACCCATTTTTTATGATCTCCAAGACTTGAGATTCTTTAACTCATGGCGGCTGCGACAATGGCGACGGCAGCGGGAGCGGCGCTGCTGCTTTATTACATATTAATCCGGAGACTAGCGGCAGCGAAGGGCGGTGATTTATCGAAATCGAGGTCGGGGAGGAGGATCCCCAGAAGACTGGTACAAGCGCCTGCCACTTGGCTGGAAACAATATCAACGTTATCAGAGACGCTTAGGTTCACTTACTCTGAGACTTTAGGAAAATGGCCCATTGGTGACTTGGCTTTTGGCATCAATTATCTCTTAAGAAGACAGGTATCTATCTATGTATACTAAAAGGAGTGTTTTCGTTTCGATTTATATGGGGTTTTGTTATATTTGGGTTTTGCTTTAAAGTTTGAGTCTTTTTGATTGAGTGTGTGAAGTTAATTTTTTTTTTTTATGCTTTCAGGTAATTTACTTGTGTAGTCTTTGGTTGGTGAAGATACAGGAGATAATTGCTAATTAGTATGTATTTTGTTGAAAATGTGCGGTCCGTTTAAGTTATTTTTTGCTATTCAACTACATTCAGTGCTTGTTTAGGGGAACGAAAAGTTGTTGTATTTTTCATGTTGTGTTAATTTCTAGGATTTTCGGTGTGTTGAGTTATATTTTACTTTTTTGGGTAAGAATTTAGAGTTAACTCGTTATGTAGTTGCTGGTTAGTGAGGAGAAAAGGAGTTAATTAGTGTTTTGGTTGCTGCTGTAATTAGTTATTTATACTTTGCTTGGCCTTTTGTCTAAGATCAAGTGTAATTAGTTATTTATTTGTTGAAATTTGTATATTGAGGGAAATAATGCAGCAGCACTGGATGCAGATGATATTCCTTTACGTGAAACTTTGATTTGTTTTAATCTTGTCTTAGGCGTTTGAGGTTTGGTTAATGTGTTTAATTGAGGATCTTTTGTGTAGGGTAATTTGCAAGTTGCAAGTGTATATGCTGGTAGTAATTCTGTACAGTTGAAAGGTCCGGAAATCATAGCAGATATGTATGATCTATTGAGATTGTTGACCCTTTGCATGTATTTTTCAAAGAAGCCATTCGCAGTCTTTTTGGAGTTGGCTGGATTCTCTCAGGAGGATGTTCTTATTCAGAAGCCAAAAGCAGGGGTTAGTGACCATCTGTAATGCAATTTGTTGTGGTTTGCTTTGATTTCATTATTTAAATGTCATGTAAAGCTGTGAACATCTTTTACTTAGGGTTTTACATCTCGACTTCCTTTCTTTGGGTATAGTTTAGCCTGTATTATGGGTGGTTATCCATTTTAAGTAGCTATTACAGCATTTCAAATTCTGGCTGTTCTTTCTAAAATGGCATGCATATGCTGCAGTTTCTTTTACATGTGAAAGATCTTCATTTTTCACCATGAAGAAGATTCCTTTACATGTGAAAGATCTTGCTTTTTCACCATGAAGAAGATTCCTTTCATGATGCCCCTTGTGGAAATAAATTCACAGAGTGAGGAAACAAATAGCTGACTTTAAACACCATATTTTACAGTTTATAGCAATTACCTTTGGAAAGGAAAGAAATAGAAAGGTACACTAGTATTTGGCTTGCACCAATTAGGAGGCAAGCTGGATAACAGCCAGAACTAGAATTAGCTGAAAATGCAAGACTGCTACCTTTTACCTGTACACTTCTCTTAGGTTTACCTGTTCCTGAGAGGTCACACTAAATTTAGCTAAGATTCTTTTTCCATGTTCAACTCAATTTTAAGCATCAACATGTGCTTGCAACTTTTTTCCCAGTGTCACAGTATATCCTGGAAGAACTTGTTTAGATAATGGTCTTCCCTTGTACTGCAATCTCTTTAGGATCCTACATTCTGCTTTATTTTTGTTTGAAATGTTAAATGAGTATTCCTCTAATTTCCACAAGTTTGGATGCAGCTTCTGAAGCCTGCTTTCACAATTATACATGATAGAAGCTCAAAACATTTCCTTCTACTGATTCGTGGTACTCATAGCATCAAAGATACACTAACAGCAGCAACTGGTGCAGTGGTCCCTTTTCACCATTCGGTTTTACATGATGGTGGGATAAGTAATTTAGTTTTAGGATATGCACACTGTGGAATGGTTGCTGCAGCTCGTTGGATTGCCAAACTGATCTCCCCTTGCCTGCTTAAGGCACTTGGTGAATATCCTGACCACAAAATTAAGGTAATTGAATATACCTTTGGTATGAATTCATCTTACTCATATTTCTGTCTCAGGTATACTCTAACATGGTATTAGTGTAAGATGCTAATATGAGGTTACTTCATTTGGTAAAGTCTACCTGTCTTTGAACCCTGCTCTAATTGTTTGGTTATCATTTACAGATTGTTGGGCATTCACTTGGTGGTGGTACTGCAGCATTATTAACATACATTCTTCGAGAACAAAAGGAGTTCTCTTCTAGCACCTGTGTCACATTTGCCCCAGGCATGTAATTATGACTCTTTGTGATCTTTCATTTTGTTTTGAAATTTACATGGTACCATTTGTACTGGATTGTATACTTGTAATGCTTGCCTTTTGCATTTGCATAAAAAAAGAGATTCTGTGCAATAGATGCAATATTCTGTTATTAGGATCAACCTTTGGATTCTGTTCTTGTTACTTGTGAAATGCTCGTTTAATTGTGATTCTTATGGAATGTCTTATTTGGTTGAAGAAGTGTATAACTCGGGGTTATATTGATATGCTCCTCTAAATGCCTTTCATTACTTTATTTGCAGCTGCATGTATGACATGGGATTTAGCTGAATCAGGCAAGCATTTCATTACTACTGTCATCAATGGATCTGATCTGGTGCCTACATTTTCTGCTGCCTCTGTTGATGATCTTCGCTCTGAGGTTCTGAAATTTTCTCCTGAGTTGAATATCATGTTCATTCTATACCATCCACTGCCCAACTCCTAACTTTAAATGGTTGTCATCCAGGTCACAGCATCTTCATGGCTAAATGATTTGAGGGACCAGGTTGAGCATACTAGAGTCCTAAATGTTGTTTATCGCTCTGCCACTGCACTGGGTTCTCGTCTACCATCCATAGCTAGTGCGAAAGCCAGGGTTGTTGGTGCAGGTGCATTTCTGCTACCCGTCTCCAGAAGCACACAGGTAACATACATGTGCTTGTGAATTTATGGTCTAGGGACTTGTAGTCAAGCCCCTCATTAGTTCTTTTAATTTGGAACGAGTAAAAACACTGGAATTTGGGTGAAAATTTTCTCTACCTTCATAACTAACATCACGTGTTCTAATTGTTTCAGGAATAAAATGGGATTTCCTAAATTTGAGAATTGTTTAATGTAGGTTGTGATGAAGCGAGCACAAGACGTTGCCCAAGCTGTCGTCAGAACACGCTCATCCCTGACATCATGGTCGTGTATAGGCCCACGTCGACGTTCCGTGGGCCCAACAATAAATTCCAATTCAGAGGATTTGCCTGAAGGGACTCTAGTATCTGGAAACTCTGAAGCTCATGCTACTGAAGTCCAGACAAAAGACTCAGTGCAGATCAAACTTGAGAGTAATGCAAGCAGTGGTTCAGGTCATGATGATGCCGAGGAAGATGAGCCACTTTTATCGGACAACAGAGTCATACCTTCATCAGTCATAGAAGAGGTTACTGAAGGTCAATTGTGGTATGAACTGGAGAGGGAGCTTCAAAGGCAAGATAGCGAAGTTGATATCCAAGCACAGGAGGAAGAAGCTGCTGCAGCAAAAGAAATTATTGAAGAGGAGGACGTTCTCGCCAACGCAGCTGAAGCAAAAAATCCCATCACTTCGGAGGACCTGTCAGAGAGCCAACTGTTATATCCTCCTGGCAGAATCATGCATGTCATTTCCATATCTTCCTCAGATACAACCAACTTAGAACTCGATGGACCGACGGAAGAACATATAGGTTTATATGAGACTCCCAGAGAACTGTACAGTAAGATACGACTTTCAAGAACGATGATCAATGATCATTACATGCCTATGTATAAGAAGATGATGGAATTAGTAATCCAGGAACTGGAAAACGATGAAGACTGTAGTTGTGCTATGTTACAAGATTAAATATATAATTGAAAACACGTTTCAAATCAAGGTTATCAAATATCCACGTTTCTTTGTTCCTTGAATCGGTTGACATCAATAAGCTCAAGATTTTCAGCAATATTCATACTACAAATTCCCTAGCAGCGTGACGCGAGTTCAAAAGAGATGTTTTACTGGAGTTCGTGAGCCTCTACCGGAGGTGAGGCTTCCAAAAATTGACGGCAAGATCCACCGGATGTGAGGCGGATCTCGCTCGCCTAGAAGATGGTGTTCGTTGCACAAGGTGTCGGCACGGCCTGCCATCTCTGAACGATCA
This sequence comes from Populus alba, assembly GCF_005239225.2. Classification (NCBI taxonomy): domain Eukaryota; kingdom Viridiplantae; phylum Streptophyta; class Magnoliopsida; order Malpighiales; family Salicaceae; genus Populus; species Populus alba. The sequence goes on from NC_133291.1 coordinate 17,693,285, forward strand.
TTGACATGTCGCCTTTCACCCCTGACAAGACAGGCTAATCTCATGTAGTTACCTAGAGCCATTTTTACAAATGTTCAATTTTGTGTTGCTTTTGTCAGGATACAATCTGTGTGCTGGATTGCTCAGAACAAAATGTTTTTTTTTTTTTAATTCATATATTTTTTTAGTTTTCTTTTTCCTTTTCCTTTCCAATAAGAAATTGAAAAACATTTTTATTTGTTAAGATTGAATATATATCAAGATCACAATTTTTTTTTTTTTATTATAAAAAACCATAACTTATTTTGTGATAATCTAATTATAGAAAATTAGTTTTATTTTATTTAAATTTAAAAACTATCATGAAAAACTTATATTATTAAATAAAAACATCTTTATATTAAACTTGTAATAAAAATTACATCATGATACTGAATAAATATTGAAAAAAGAAATCTTTTTACATTATTATAAATTTCCTGTATATTGAAAAACAATGAAAATTTATAAAGACTAAGAACTTACCATAAATTTTAAAAAATAAAAATTTCCTTTAAGTGTGAGTAGTCTTGAGAGATAAACAAGAGAGAGAAGCTCTCCTTCCCTCACAGGAATAGTTTCCTTTGTTCATGGCACCAGCTCAAATTTGAATTTCCAATTATTGTAGCCCCCCCTCCATGCTTATCTTTTGCTCTACACTTTTTTCATGGCAAAAAACAAGCGAAATACACGTCGACCCCTATGCAAAATCAACAACAGCTCAAGGTAGATTTACTTGAAAACTCTGTTCTTGCTCTGGTTGCACCCCCTTCCTCTTCTCCCCTCCCCTCTGATTCCTACCCCCCTCCTACAACGGTGGCTGGTGGGTCCAGCCCTAACAAAATTTTTTATTTTTGCTGAGGAAGGGTTTGTCCCCCAACCGATTGTCTGTTCCCCCTCTACCCCTAATCATGTGATTGTAGAGGATTGCTTTGATGAGGGTGACTATGATGAAGATGAATTGGATTATTCTGCATCTGGAGGAAGTTCCAAGTTTTTTCACTCCCTCATGCCACCTTTTATAGGCAATAACTTAAATGCAACTCTTAACAGTGGTTCGAGGGTTTCACCCTTGTGCTTTTCTGGGCAATCAGTTGTACCAGCAGCTACTTCAACAAAGAAGGAACCCTCTCATGTGCCTGCTCTCCAGCAAAACATCCCAGGTGTCGGCATGGTGGATCATAATCTTACCAATGTAGTCTCCTCACCTGCAGAAGATTCTCATTCAGGCACCTCTCATTCTCCTGCACTTGTTGAGAAATGGCGAGATTTATTTGTATCCAACCGCAACACTATCACAGGTCCTAAATTACTGCATTTCTCATCTTCTTGCAATGATTTACCCTGATTTGTCGCCTGATGATTTAGATAATAATTATGATGTATGGCATTTATGTATTGTGGGCTATGTTGCTGGAAAGTCGCCTGGTTTTAAGGCATTGAATAATATTATATCCAATTCTTGAAAGTGTGAAGCCTCTTTGGCTATCCATGAATCTAGTTGGTTAGTCTACAAATTAAAAAATGTTGATGATAAACTTGGTGTTCTTGCTAATGGTCCTTATTTGATATATGGCCGACCACTGATTATCAAAGCTATGCCAGAGTAGTTTGATTTTGGGACTGATGAGATGTCTTGCGTTCCTATATGGGTTAAATTCCCAAATTTACCGTTAAAATGCTAGTCTCCTAGATGCCTCTCTAAGATTGCTAGCAAATTAGGCATGCCTATACAAAGTGACCAGCTCACCTTTAGCAATGTCGAGAATTTCCTATGCTAGAGTCATTGTAGAATTGGATTTACTTGTTGATCTCAAATCCTCTATTGTCATTAACTTACCGAATGGAGCCACTCTGAATCAACCGGTGATATATGAGATGCTTCCTAGATTTTACAAGTTGTGTAAAGTCCTTGGGCACAACACAGGAACTTACACCTCTCATCCTACACCGGTGGTGGCAAGACCTTTAGGCAAGAAAAGCCATCCACCTATAGTTGCAAATAGGGGTCATAGTGTTTTTGATCGCCTAGGGTTTGTTGCAGAGCCTAGCCTTGGGAAAACTAAAGGCTAGATTGAGGAGTTTTCACATAGTTATGACTTTATGACCACCAAAGCTGTGGTGGCCTCTAATGGATGTGAAATTGTTAAAAGCAAGAAAGCAAGGAAATCTCTTGGCATACCTATTGGTGCCACACACACAGCTGATCAGGTTTCAACCACCCTCTAAAGGTAAAGCACCTGCTATCTCATCTTTAGGAGGTATTTTTACCTCTGATTGCTACCTCCCCATCATCAATAATGGGAAAGAACCAGTTGGAGTAGTCTCATACAATAAATATCCTAATGTAGTTCCTGTTGGTGTAACCACTATACGTGGTCAGAAAAGGAGTTCATCTAAAGCATCTGGGAGTGGTAAGGTACCCCTTCCACCCCTTCCTATGTAATGTTATTATTCAGCTAGAATGTCAGAGGGCTTAACAGTCCTCTAAAACAGCATGAGTTGGTTCGTCTCATGCAAAAACATAAATTTGATGTATGTGGTCTACTGAAGACCAAATTGGTTTCTTCCAAGCTTTAGTTTATGCACAAGTTTCGGCTGAAGCGCTGGAAACTAGTCTTTAACGTGGAAGCTGCTAGCACTGCTAGAGTGGTTGTGTTATGGAATCCTTCTACTATTCATGTTGATGTGCTTGATTCTTCTCCCAAGTTTATTCATATTTCCATTTGATGCTTATCTACTTATCTTACTTTTTCTGCTTCATTTGTTTACAATACAATTACTGCCTGTAGAACTTGTGGGATGGCCTCAAATCTTGGGCTTCAGTGGGTCCCTGGCTTGTGTTAGGAGATTTCAACTCCGCTCTTTCTTAGGATGACAAATATAATGGTGAACCGGTCTCCTCCTATGAAGTCTCTGATTTCAGAGCATGTTGCTGAGAGCTTGGGCTTTCAGATCTAAACTACACTGGTTGTCATTATACTTGGTCCAATGGGACTGTTTGGACTAAAATTAATCGTGTCCTAGCCAATCCTTCATGGAACAATCTTCAGCTCACTTCCCATATGCATTTCTAACCTCCAGGAGCTTTCTCTGACCACTCAGGAGCCCATATCTGCATTAGTGGCAATTGTCCCCCAGGTTGTTGCCCATTTAAGTTCTTCAATATGAGGGTTGAACACCTGGAGTATGCAGGCTTAATTTCTGATGGATGGCAACTCCTAGCCGAAGGCTTTCTCATGTTTGTTTTGTGCAGGAAGCTTAAATCTCTAAAACAACCCCTAAAGAGTCTGAACAAGTTGCATTTCAGCCACATTTCAGAGAGAGTTGCTAGAATGGAGGCTGACTTAGAGCAGCACCAACACCTTTTGCATGATTCCAGAGATGACATATCTCTCATGAACAGGGTAAATGCACTAAAGATTAATCTTATTAATCTTAAATCTGATGAGAAAGCTGACATGACCAAAAGATTGATGTCTTCTTCCAAGTGCAGGAGTGTCGAAGTAATAAATAACCCAGCAAGACCGGGGTCGAACCACAGAGAGGTTAATTGTATAAATTATAAATAACAAGACAACAACAACAACAACAACAATAAAAATAATAGTAATAAAGTAGTAGTAGTAGTAGTAGTAGTAGTAGTAATAATAATATAATAATACTCAGTACCTGCATTGTTATACCTGAGAATGATCTAAAAGATCGGGTCACAGGTTTCCAGCCTATATATTGAGTTTATGAAAAGATCAAAGAGATAAATTATATAATATAAACATAATGTAAATAATAATAATAATAATAATAATAATAATAATAATATATATAGTAATAGTAAAAAGAAGAAGAGGAAGAAATTAATGAGAATTTTGAGATGGAAGATTAATGTAAATATTAAACAATGATAAAAACAAATATCAAGGTTAGAGGATCCACCAATAGTATTTCAAACAAGTATAGTATAAACTCTTATTACTTAATTTGGAAACCACACACGGAGGAGGTTCAAATCGGATGATTTGTCATTAATAGCTCATTATAAATTATTAATAGCTCATTATAAATTATTAACATGATCATATTAATTATCTTATTTACACAACACCAAACTTTTAAATATTGTCAGGAATTCATGATGTTAACTAATGTTAACAATAAATCAAGTTCCTTTCATAGCCCAAGTGTAGGTAATACCATACGGTTGGGCTATGAAAGTGCCAAACATTTGTTCTACCAAGTGTTATATAACACAAATCTAGATTAACCATTTAAAAAGTAAGGTATTAAGAATTAGAAAGATAAAAAGATAAGACATGTTAATATTAAACATTAAGGTCCATGTTGAGTTTACACGATACTTATTCTTACACCATTAGTGTAACCTTTTCACCTTGACATAATAAACTTAGCTAAACATAATGAAGAAGAGAAACATAAATAAACAAAACAAGAACATAAATAAGATACAAGTTAACTAAAGAAAGGAAAGGAAATGAAAAGCATAAACAAGACATTAATGAAAGCAAAACTTAAAAATTACAAAAAATATAAAGATAGAAATAAAGAGCATGAACTTGATCTGAACAACCAAGCCCCAAATGCATGGCAAATGCCTCCTTTTATAGGCCAAAATTCAGAATTATTGATTTGATAAATAATTGTTGAGTGGGTGGCCAACTTTTGACTTGGTGAAAATCATTATCTTCTTGTCTGAATAAAACAAAAATGCTACTATCCGAACTAGGTCTACTGGAAAACATGAAAGTTGTAGGAAATTGACTCAACTTTCCAGGAAAAAAAATGGAGATAATTTGGACTTCTAGAACTCTAGATATGGGCCAAACACTGAACAGTGTTCGGGCTGCAGGATAAATTCAGACTTCTCCGTTGTTGCTATAATTTGGACTTGAAAACGGCCTTCTTAGATCTTGATAAAAACATGAAAGTTGTAGGCCTATGTCTTATTGAATCTGTGTAAAAATTTGAGGTCATTTGGACATCTAGAACTCAAGATATGACCCAATTACCGAACAGTGTTCCAGTTTAGACTGCACCAACATCTCTTTTCTAAGTTTCACCCTCTTTTTATCTTCACAAATTTCAATAGTTGAATTCATCAATCTATTCTTTGATTTATGTGATGGGCCTGCATTTAAGATGAATATTTACCATTTTTTAGGTCATTTTATAGTATTAGACTTGTTATTATAAAACATGTTTTAGTTAAGGAGCTATTGATACTTTAAGTGAAAAATGATGATATAAAACCTTGATAAATATGCACTTTTAAGTACTAATCAAAAGCGTTTTTCTCTCAGAAGCTGAAGTGCACATTTTTCAAGGATAGTGATAGAGGTACAAGTTTCTTTCATGCTTTGATGAGCCACAGACATAGGAAAAGCTTCATTCCTGCTCTCCAGTGTAGCAACAAGGATCTAACTACCACTATAGATGAAGTTGGTGCTGAATTTGTTCATTTTTTATCAAAGTCTTCTTGGCACTTCATTGGCTGTATCTCCTATTGATGAGGAAGTTATTCATAGTGGCCCTTGTCTGGATGCTAATCAATCTGATTTTCTTCTAGCTCCTGTCACCAATGAAGTCATCAAGGAAGCTCTTTTAAGTGTTGGAAACAATAAAGCTCCTGGTCCTGATGGATTCTCTTCTCTTTTCTTCAAACAGTCTTGGGATATTGTGGGAGCTAATTTCTGTGCGGCAGTCCAGGATTTCTTTTCCTCTGGATGGATTTTAAAGCAGATCAACCATTCCATTATTGCTCTAGTTCCAAAATCTGCTAATGTTAATTCTGCAAATGATTTTCGGCCCATCTCATATTGTAATGTGGTTTACAAAGTAATCTAAAAAATTCTTGCAGGAAGGCTAGGACGTGCCCTCCAAGGCATCATTAATCCAGCTTAAAACGCCTTTCTTGGTGGGAGAAACATGATTGATAACATTAATCTGACACAAGAATTACTCCGGCATTATTTGAAATATTCTATTAAGTTTAATAATAATATTAAAAAACTTCTAACAATCTAAATATTACGTTTTTATATCCTGAGAATTTTTAGTCCAAGCAACAGCGATAACATGTACAGTAAACTAGTCTTCGCTATACATCATATAAGTTTAGGGTGTCTAAATACAAAACATTACACTTTAAAGCACACCGTGGAGAATTGAGATTTTCTTATTCTATAATCCTTTCGTGTACTGCCAGCCAATTTGAAGATGTCACACTCACTAACATAAACTACAATACCACAATGTCATTTCTTCTACCTTAATGAACTATTATCTAGCTAGTGATGTTAGTAAAATTATTTAAATTATAATTACCATTAAAAGAAAACTTAAATTACGTAATTTTTTAAGAAATTAAATATTTTCTTTAGAAAAACTAAATGAATTGCTTAAGAAATGAATTATTTCTTTGAAGAACTTCCAAGTTGAGATCCAATGTACTTAAAATAATATAATTGAGGTTAGCTAAATTTAACATTCATAAGATTATTAATTACATAATTAAATATTAGTTTATTATTATGCATGCAACAATAATGATTGAGGCTAGTTATAAATTTTAAAATATTTATGGTTATTTTTATCTTTTAAATTAAATAAATAATCTTCCATAAAAAAAATATCAGTTACCATGTTTTTTTGAAATGTAAGCTGATATACCTTCAAGCTTATATATATTAAAAAAAATCAGTTAAGCAACTGATTTTCAAAATTCTAACCAAATATTTAATTATTTGATAATTTGCTTTAAAGAAAAATAATATAAAAGCTAGAAAAGAAAAGTGCCAAACAGGCTCTAAAATTTGTTCCGATGAGTTTGAAATGTTTAATTTTAGGGCAAAATAGATGCTGAAATTAGATTTGAAAACCCAAAAAAACCAACTGTAGTGGCTTCTAATTACGGGAAGTTGCAGAGACCACCATCATGTTGTTCTTTAATTAATAATAAACGGGCCTATATGTCCAGCCCATGCATGCAGGCCTAATTCTCCAGCCCCATCAGCATAGAGTCATTTTTTTTTCCAATCATTTTTTTATTTTCTTATGAAAATTAATTTATTTTTTAAAATTTTATTTTATGATCACCTTTTTTGGAATAATTTTTTTGAATATGTTAAAAGATTATATGAGAATAAATAAATGATCATATATTGTTTAAAAAAAAATAAAAAAATTCCAGCCTTAAATATCTGCTAGGAGGTTTTAAAACTATTATAGAGATAAACTTTATCCTTCCTTAGTTTAAATTATTGAGATTCTTATGAAATTTATTTTAATTATGTTTTTTTTTTATTTTATTAAAATACAATAATGTTTATAAAAAAACATTTTTAACAAATTAAAAAAAATTAAAGAATGAAAACTTTGACTTAAGAATATCTTGCTGATATTTATTTTAATTTTTGAAATTAAATAAAAATTAACTTTTGAAATTCTTCTCAGGCATCATGCAAGTTAAAATCTAGTTTAATCAAAAGGACAAAAGTTCATTCAAATAATATGTTTCAAGATTTTGGGAAAAAATATTTTAAAAAATAATTAATTTGATCTTACTAATAAGCAAGATGATATGATTTTGTTACATAGTCAAGAGATGGTTGAAATTAAAGAATTAGTAAGGAGTTTGCGTAATGGTGAAAACTTAAGGAGATTATAAAATGCAGGAACATCAAGCTGAGAAGCAAAGATCAGATGGTGATGATTTTTATCAGCATAATCAAAGGAAGAAAGATTATGGATTTTAGATCGTGGAAGTGTTGAAAATTTATTTTAAACAAACAAATTAATGTTGAATCTTAAAAAAAACTCTTGATTTTTCTAGATTTAATTCTTGATTTATGATGGTTAATCAATAATTGATAATGATAAAAATTAATTTTTATTAGTTTTCCAACATTTTATCTTTCAAAATTTCCTTAAATAAAAACAGTGAATGAAGAGTAGTTGTATTTTTTAGATTTTCCCACTCTTTCTCACTTTATTTTTAGTATTTTCATTTATTTTAATACTTTGATTTTCCTCTCAATTCTAAAATTTAAGTTTATCTTATTAAAAGATATGTGAATTGCATAATTTTTTGTTCAAATATCTTATAAAAGTGTATCTCGTGTTGAAATTTTGAAAGATATATTGTAAACATTATAGTTATATGAGTGAAGCAAAAAAATATTAAGAAAAAATAATTCATTACTGACAACAATAAAAATCTTATTATTTTAAAGTGTTTCAACAAATAAATATATATTTTTTTTAAAAGTTAAATGTATATATTTTTATTATTAATATACATATTAGAATCTTAACTTTTGTGGGAAATTTTATTAGAGTTAGTTAAAAAGTAGTTATGTTGTTAGTTGAGCTAGTAGTGATACTGAATAAATAAGAGAAACCATGATTCTTCTTCTTCTTCTTCTTCTTTGTGTTTCTAGAAGATTTTTGTCTGATTTTGCAATAATAATCTTAGCTTAATTCGCTTCATCGATATATATTTTGAATATCTTTTAATTGATTTGAAAAAAAAACCTAAATATATAGAGAAAACTATCTTGATTAAAGATATTTAAAAAGTAATATTGGCCTTGAAATAATTCATTTGATAACTAGTATTATCCTAAATGTAAATATTTTTTAATCCATTTTTTGATTAAAATTTAAATTTAAAAACTCTTTTGTGACCTATTTCTCCTATGCATAATAAGCAAGTTGGGGATTTTCTTTATTAAAGTAGTTTTCTTGATGATGATTAAAATTAAAATTTATAAACTCTTTTGTGACCTATTTTTTCCTATGCATAATAAGCTAGTTGGGGATTTTCTTTATCAAAGTAGTTTCTTGATGATCTAAAGGGTATTTGACATTGAATTTCAACATGTTTATTATCAAATAATTGATTTTTTTTTTCTCTTTAAATTAATTATTTCTTTTAATGTTTTTTAATCATTTTAATACGTCAAAACACAATGACACTGCTCCTTTGTGCACATTAACTTTCTATATTTTTTAATTTTCTCTTCATACTTAAATTGAAAGACCAGGGACCCAAGAAAAAACGACTGATTTAATAATCTTTTCGATGAGATAAAAAAAAAATGCTTGAAGAGCAATGCTGCTAAAAGTACGTATACTTGGGTTTTTTTTTATATACAACAATGTTCAAGATACATCACTTACATGTATAGCTCGCTTTATCTCTATCCCTCGTATTTTTCTGCAAGTTAGCCGGGGAAGAAAAGGAAAAGAAAGATTAAGGATTCTTTTTACGAATTGATTTGAACGCTATAAAACAATGGCCGATGACATTACCAGGAATCATCACTGGTTCGAAAACCAGTAACCAGTGACCCAGCAAAGAAAAAGGCTGGGACTTGGAACGGACCGACCCTCTACTCTTAATGAAAAACTTGGGATGCATAATACTCGCTCTCATTAAACACAGGTCTTAAGTCTTCCTTGCACATGAACTCCAATGGGAAAGAAACAAGATGTCCTCGTGTCGACTGTAATCTCTCCAGTGGATCGGTGTTTTTCACGTCTCCATTTTGGTAAGATTCAAGCTTCTCGGGGGCTATCCCTAAATCGATGGTGGTGTGACCAAGCCTATCCTTCCACGACACCATACTTTGTCTGAGCGCAGCTCTGAAGGTGGTCGGGGACAGAAAGCAATCAGTTAGAGCGCCGCGCGGACCCAATCAGAGAGCATGGTAGGGGGGGTGATAAGTGAAGTATCATACCTGGTATGTATAAGATCATTAGGCACGCAAGAAAAGACATCCTGGTAGATCATGGTATTTGTCTGTCAAGTGAGAATCATCAATAAATCGTTAGTTTGCGTGCCAAATTCGAGGCAAATGCGAAAGCACCAAGCGGACAACCTCATGCAAAAAGCAATTCTTATAGCTGATAAGATACAGAGAATCATTTTTACCACCCTTTATTCTTATAGCTGATACGATACAGAGAATCATTTTTACCACCCTTTTATCTGGCTGAAACAAAAACACAGGAAGAATTTCTTTTGCCCCTGGAGTCTTGATACATCTACTCAAGTTTACAACATAGATGGGATATTTAATTACTGTAGTTCACTTTTTGCTAGTTTTTAGAAGGAAAAAACACATCTAAAGAAAGTAGATGAGTCCAATCGACAAAACTATATGAGCTAGATCATCCAATTCAATTATCATGAATTAAAAACGTTTCAAGAAAAAGTGAAAGGAGGAGAAAGCGCAAATCTGCACTCGAAGAAACTAATAAATCTTTTAATGGTAGCACTAGAGAGGAGACAGTACAAAATTGGGTCCTGTTGATATTTATGGATGGCCAATACTTGAATATAAATAAAAAGATTAAGTTCCAGTAAAATTACAAGAAAAAAACTTCATTAATCAAGTAATTTATATGGATGCATATGATAATGATTTCTTAAAATTGGTCATATATTTACTTATTGATAAATTGGAAAAAACCATTGCAGATGAAGGTCAGCACGATTATTTCAATATAACTTGACTTGATATTTTAAATATTTTGTTAATGTGTTTTACAAGTTATATGAATAAGAAATCTATATTTGTTGATATTGTGAAAGAAGAGTGCAAAGGTTAGGTTATCAATGAAAGATTTTTTTTTTTTTTTTTTATCAAAATGATTTAAAAACTAGATGAAACTAAAGAAGTAGATATTCGTAGGGAATTATTATGGACAATTCCTGAAAGTTCAATTAGGATCATAAGATATTATCATAGACAGCGCAGAAAATTTCAATAGACTTGGGAAAATATTTCAATCTATAATACTTAATTATATTGTGTTAGGTTTGATTATTATAAAAAATCTATCACATAAAAGCTGGTTATTCTTGCTTATATTGATAATTCAAAAAATATTTAAAGACTAACATGTATTCTAGCATCAAATCCAGGGATTAAAATGAAATTATCCGATCAAGACAAGATAAGCTAAAAGACAAAAGAAGATAACAATCTAACCGTTACATTTCGGTGTGTTGTAAAAGGGTGTTATACAAATGAGGCGCTATGTCGTGGTCCAAGGAATTTTCTTCTATTAGGTTTTGTTTAAGAACTTGGAAGCTACATATGACAATGCCTAGCAACTTACACCCCATTTTAATGCAAGCTTTTGAACCCCTGAACTCAGCCCTCAATACATATGGGAAGACCTCCAGATTCAGCATAAACACACAACATACATCTTATCTGACACTATATGCATACACACACACACACACACACACGTGAGATAATTGAACAAACAGGCAGCAATTCCCAAATATTCTTCTCATTGAATCTAAATTTTGAAAAAGAAAAGGTACTGAATTAAATAGTCTGCTAAAATAAAACCATTTTTGTTCTCACCTTTGCAGTTGACATCCATATGTCTTTGTAAGTTGAATCAATTACTGGGTCAATTACTTTATTGATCTGAGATTAAAAGAAAAAGAATGTACAGAGTCAGCTGGAAAGCAGTTAGCAATAATCTATCAGTGCTGTGATTTCCTCCACTGTGGAGCAGTCAATATTTCTACAATCACAAACACTAACCGCTTTGGAATGAAGACCAAGGTGTTCAGACCACAATGAAAGGCGAAGACTAAGAGTAAATTTTCCAGCTTTCCAAGGCTTCCCTCCCATTAATGAGTCCACTAACTCTTTGTCTTCAATAAGTACCCCAATCTAAAAAAAATTGTCACAAAGAAACAATGTAATAATATTCCTTCATCGTTAAAAGTTTTACTGCCCATATGCTATAATATCAATTCTCATTCTCTTCCACTCGTGCTCGCTTACTCATAGATCCAATTTTATCTTTGTTCTTTTCCAGTGACTAACTTTATCAAGGGCACTCTGTTTAAAGTTTGAACCGGGACAGATGATCATTTCTTAATTGTATCGGGCATGTTTTAACTTTGAGAATCAAAATTTCTCAAAACAGTAAAGCTTGTAGAAAAACATGGAAAAAAGTGATACCTCAGAATCCCGTGACCCAAGCAGACTCCTGTCATTGATATTGGCTGATCCAATCAAGGTTGTACGGTCATCTATTATCATGATTTTACTATGGACATACACCTGTAGGTACAATAAGCATTGTGTCAAATGTAAAGAAGCTTGTACATTAATAGATGAAGTGAATAAATCACCAAATACTAAAGATTGAGGTGGTGAGGTGCTAACAGCATTTTGTCAATGACCGTGGAGCAAAATAAAGATGAAGTTAATGAACTGTACAATATATATGCATCAAAGAGAAAACCTGACTAGTGGCAACAGGACCACCATCAAAAAGTCGACCATAAGCTCTAAGGCCATAGAAAGAAATGTAATCATGCGTCTTGGGACCAAGATGATCATAAAGATTATGCAATATTGAATTCTGTCCTCTGCAAATAGTTCGATATTGCCAATGCATTATGGCTCTGACAGATGCTGCACCACCATCATCTACACCACCCTGTGAGACTAAAACTTGAGCCAACAATAGAAAAAGAAAAGGAACATTCAGATTTCAAATTTCAGGGAATGAGCCAAGAATTAGAACCTGGAAACCTGGAAGCAGTGGTATGACAATTATAACCCTGAAACATTTCTTATCATTAAATGCTCGCATAATACGCCGATACAAAGCTTCTAACACACGATTCTGTATAATGTCATCTCCTGAAAGACCTGATATAAGAAATTGATTCTGGGAAACCCAGCAATGAAGCAAAAGTCAGGCAAAATGAATAACTTCAGACTTTAAAAAGCTGCCTTAACATTAAAATATGAAACTTTCATGGTGATTAGAAAGACAGCAAAAATAAAGAATAATTACAGTTAATAAAATTAATTCATTTACTCTGCTCATTCACATAACCATCTGTTAACCAAATTATTAAAAGCTTATGGTAAAATCTTTCTTTATGCTTTTGCCAGCATCAAAGAAAACTCTTTAAAGAATAATTACACTATAGAATCATTCGAAAGTGACATCCATTAATATTTCCCCGCTGTTTCCTCCTAGATGAAAAGCTATTCTTCTGTATAAAGTTTATTATTCTTTCTCTCTAAACAGCAATCAATTCACAGCTTCCAACAATGTATAACACTTCCCCTCTAAAACTGACTAAATCCACTTCCTGTGGCCTAAAACCCATTAATCCTATGCCACAGTTCTACAGTCTTGATTTTTCCTTTCCTTAGCCTACCCAGGGCACAGGCTCATATACATGTCTTTCAAGATGCAATCTTAGAAAATGTAAATGAGCAAGTCCATAATCTAATATCAGAGTGTCTAAATGAACTCATGACTCTGAATAACAGATGAAACTGGAATCGATTGCCTTCGCCTGATATTGAGGAGATGGTGAAGGGTACTGAGTGCAGTTGGGTAGTCTAGTGATGGTATTGCCCCTGTGCGAATACCAACCCTCTATATTACGAGATAAAGCTTGAACACGTATATGTTGTGTTAGATACAAGTTTCTCCTTGCCATTCTACCCTTTGCTCTATCTAAAAACCATTTCTATAAATACTTAGCACTTGAAATCTTTTGTCACTGCACCATTAGCATCAAGTACAGCCCCTTTTTTATTTTGTACTTTAAACCAAACTCATGCCACTCTTCCTTGCCAGTGATGCAAGATCCCACTCTCGGTGACTGAACCTATATAATGAGGTGGTAATTTTGCAAGCAGCTGTTCGAGATGACTTGAAAAACTCAATAGTAGTCGATATGATTGTGAGAAGAATGAACTGCACACAATCTTTTCAATTGAGTGGCTCAAAATATCATTCCACCAAGGAATCTATTAAAATTGAGCTGGATGTCCTTGTCCTTGAGTTCTTCGATAGGCAGCTGGTTCCATTCACTGAAAGAAACAATAAATAATGCATAATAGTTTATACCTCGATGTAGACAAAGTGCTCTGCTTTCTCAATAAGAGAACAATAAGCACAGTGAATACTCTCTTCAATTTGGCTTGTTCCAGCAGACCACTGACTCACACTCCTTATGACCTGGAAAATGAGAGAATTCATTGATGCCAGAGGATACGGATTAAGTTTTATGGATTATATATGAACATAAAAAGTGCTAAATAATAATGGTAAAGTTAATGGGAAAAAAAAAAAAAAAAACAATTGTATTGTCTTGTAGAATGTGAAATTAAAACAGAAACACATGCTCTTCCAATTATAAACATTAATCACCAGCAACAAAAACACCAAATAACTTGTTCTCTTCCAATTGTACAACATTCATCATTGGTCATGTACCAATAGAATTCCTGGGTGATATTCAAAAGCATATAGTAACAGATATTAGACCTTCACTTTTTTCTTTCTAAAAGCAAAATTCAAGGCTGGCACCAGTATTAGATTTTCACATTTCTTTTTTTTCAATAAATGGACAGACCTTTCAGTTCCTCTAAATTTTATTTACATCCAGTAGATTAAAATACGAATTAGATGCTTCTATGGCTAGCCATAAGGCGTGCAATACTTAATCTACACATATCATGAACAGTAAGAAATTTAGGGGGAAACTATGTTAAATAAGATCCCATGATGGCATTGAGGACTGAGATTATCAGATGACTCAAGGTAGGTCTCTTATGCTTTCTTGGTCATGTTAAATAAGAATTGCACAAAACATCATGAGCTGTAACCCACCTGACAATGACAAGAAACACGGGGACCAACTTGGCCACTTTCATCTGCAGAACCAACTTGATCAACCCTTTCTTGTGTTTCCCACCACTCCAAGTCTGAAGCTTTGGTGCCAGGCTGTGCCGATAGATCTGGTGACATTTTCACATGAAGATCCGAGCCATTGTTATCTACAAAGCTTGTCATTGGCATATCTGGAACAACCAATTCAATTTTGGATTTCCAAAAAGCATGTGGAAGGCTTCTGCCAGGGGTAGAGTCCAGCCCGTTTAATTTTGGACCTACACCAGAATCATCAGGCCCCTCAGCTTCCTGAAGCAAAAGAAGAGGGATGTCTTGTAAAGATGATCTAGATGAAAATGAATCTTGCCGTTTGATTCCTTTTACATCATCTTTGATACCCTTTCTTTCAACTTCCATCTCTCTGTTTTGCCCCATATAGTGTGGAATAACCATGTGCTGCTGAGGCATAAGTAGTGGAATAGCTTCCTCATATGGAGCTTTATTTCTCTGGAAAAGGAAAAAAAGTATATTCATGTTAAAATTAAAAGCTTTCCCCAACCAGCAGCACAACCATACTAATTGGTGCTAAACTTTGACCTTGGCATAATTCCAACGCTGTACAAAGTGCCTAGCTACATCACGGCAAGGTGGTCCCCAAAGAGCACAATGGACATCATGCCAAGGCATGCGAGGATATTTGCCACGATCCAGTTCATCTTTCATCATATCTTCCCATGAATTTGGTTCAGATTCCCTGGAAAATGAAGAGAAAATTCATTTCATAAATCCAGCAAATGCAAACCCTGCTTCTAATCCAGTAAATTAATATGCTGATTGCACACCACACTAATCAGTCACAATTTTCAGATGACTCATTGAACAGTAGTCTTTTTATGACTAAGAATGTGTTTGGTAATGAGTTTGGGCTGCGTTTGAAAATGATGTTCAAAAAACTTTGGGACTAAAAAAGCATCAAAATGTTTCCATGCTTTTGGATGGTTTTGATATAAAAATGTCATACCATTTAAAAGCACCCAAAAAAGCTTCAAATTTATGCCTTTACAGCCCAGATGCACTTTTTGCAAAAGCACATGCACCACATTTTCAAACACAGTAAAACATTGCACAAAAATGCTATTGACAAACTGTTGTAAGATTTACTTCAAGTACAATAACATAAACACTTCAATTGATGGTCTTTTATTGAGCATCTATTTGTGTTTATTAATTTGAACAATCATGTAACTGCAATTAAGCATATAGTACGTTAATTAAACAGCAGAAACAAGTGACAACAGATATAACATGGAATCAAAAGATAACCAAAGTAAAGAATCATTCTTATGTTTCATCATCTCTCAACAGATGTTCATTGAACATTCTAAGAAAAGGCATTTGAGTTTGTATTTGGCAATGCTGTACAAGGTGCTTTTCGATTGAAAATGCATCAAAATGACGTTTTTGGATTTTTTTATTTTATTTTTGACATCAGCTTATTAAAACAATCAAAAAGCATATAAAAGCATTGATTTAATACTTTTTCAACAAAAAGTAATTTGAAGAACACTTTGAAAAGCAAGTCTAACCACAAAAACAAACACTCCTTGAGTAGAGGAAAAACAAATTACCTTGGATTATAATAATCCTTTCCTGTCCATACTTGAGCAGGGTAGTCACCCACTCTGTGTTCACAAGTGTCATAACGACCAAAGCACAAGTCCAGTCCTCCAATAAAGCAAATCTGGTGATCAACAATGACAAGCTTTTCATGGTGGGACCTAAACATAATCAAAATATATATCAGAAACTGAAAAGCTCATTGTCATGAAGATAACTAAAATTTGGTTCTCACTGACACTCTTTAAGCCTGTCCAATAATGCATACCAAAGGTAAACACCTGTAGAAAAGTGGTCAGGATAGCGCAGCACTCTCACATTCTCATGGATACTAAGAAGCTTTGTCTTGCTATAGACACTATTGATTTTCAGAGCAAGAGCCACCTCTTTATAGAGAAGAATATATATCTGCAGTGAAAAATTAAGATTACATCAGTGGTCATCCATATAAAACCAAAGCAAGTCAGAAGAATTCTTGCAAGGGAATCTTGATAAAATTCTATTTTATTTGTTGAGGGTTTTCCATAATTTTTAAAACTTTATCAGTACCCCAAAGTTTATATGTAATTGTACCATTTAACCAGGAAGAAATGTAGTGGAACACAGTTCTCACAGAAGCTGTCTTTTTATTCTCCCAAAGTTCATGCCCCTATTTCCATAAATCCAGAGAACATCTGCGCCCATAGAAATGATTCACGGCCTATCCTCCATTTTAATACCTTTAGTTATGCTTTAAAAAAATAAAAGAAAAATGCTCCAAAAGTTTTGTGCATGTTATAAATAAAACCAAATATCAAATCAACCATCACAAGTACCAAAGCGTCAAAGCAGAAAGAAGAACAATAAACAAGCAGTTTGCACCTGAACCCCCTGTTTAGCTTTGGCTTCCAGCAAAGAATCAAGTCTAGAGGAGGCGTGAGCACAAAAAGGACGTCGTAGATAAAGCTCTGGGCACAGCCACCAGCCACAAATAAATATCTGCACAGAATTTCCAAGTATAAATTATATGGCAGAATAAATACTAATGAGTAGTGCTGATTCTAAGTACTGGAGCTGACCTCAGATTTAGCATCCTCAATTGATAAAGCAATGGCTTCAAAAGCTGCCCTACCATCTACAAACCACTGGGCCTGACTACCATCTTCAGACAAACCTCTAGGAGGAGCAAAAGAGGCAAAACGATGAGGATGACACCAACCCTCAGGAGGCCTAAGTCCAGCATCATTAATTGCAGCAACCCAATCTTTAACTCTAGCACCATTTTTAGATCTCAAGTCTATGCTTCTGTTTCCACATGCAACCTTTAAAGTTTCCAATCATCTGTTAGCAAGTGAAATTATCTGATACAATTTCCTCATCTCTAAAAATCATTAATAAATTTAACTGTAATGAAGAGGAATATCCATCACAAATTTAAACAATTTCCTCAGACACCGCTACTTTGCTTCAAGAGGCACTAATGGCACAGTATTTTGTCTAATAGTACAGCCCACTTTGGAATTTTTTTCATGAAAAACAACAAAGTTTCAGATCAATTTCTTTGTTTCTTTCTTTTTTGAATAAAACTGGACTTCAATTTGTTTGGATGCATTTGCACTTTACACAAAACAAGAATTATTAACCCTGATTTTCTATCATCCAGGTTAAACTTACTATTGCAGCTCTGTCTCCTTCCCATGCAAGGATTTTTATGTTCTATCAATCTCTTCGAAACGAGAAGGAGACCAAGAAGTAGGTATGAAAGGAAGTTGCAGTTTCCATGATATTAGGTGATATAGAAAGGACCTATAACTTGGTATTGTCTTGAAGATAGTAGCTGGAAGCTTTTCCTCATTTTGATTCAACTATGTTCGAGTTTTGTTTTCTGTGTTTTTGGATTGTAGTAATTTTAATTAAAGTGGATGGACTAATTACTTGGAAGAAGCTGGTTGACTTCTTTAATGCTCTCCAAACACTCGATCATGGTCCAATCAGAATGCTCATTGTTTCATGGTGGTTTAGATTTTAGTGGTTGAGGTCCTGGCTTTACTGTGAGCTTCTAGTTCTTAAAAGTCTTTTGTTCAGCTGTTTAGGTGGTGGTATTCTCTTATGTAATCTCATATTTGATTTGGAGGTCATTTGGTTGTTTAAGGATCCTGTATCATAGGAAGTCATAGTATTCTTAAGGTGAGCTCAGATATCTAAATGAAAACCAGTCAGCCAAAAAGAAAATGGAGGTCAGTTTTGTAATTAAATCAGCAAAATCTAAGAAAATGTCAAGCAGTTTGACAATGTGATACACCGATAGCCCTTCCCCTTTGTTTCTTATTCTTTATTAGTGAGGATTTGTGTGAGCACAAAAAACTACTTTTGAAAAAGTTTAAAGAACTTTTAGAAGGAAAAACAAACTAGAATATCTAATGTAATAACCAGATTCAAAATGAATTTTTCATTTGTTCTGAAGTCATTCTATAACTGGAAAAAGAAACAGTGAGTTTTACTTCAAAAGTTACAGAAGGCTTCAGAAAGTACGAGGAAAAAAAATTAATTGGTACTGACAGAACTGGAAGTCACTGATAAAAGTGAGCTAAGCAATTTAGCCTGAATTATGATAGCTGGGATTTCACTATTAATAAATTGAACATATAGCACCTAAGAAACTGTTGTATCTAGGCATCTAGCATGAATTGACCTACATTTCTTTGCTAAGTTGTTTACTAGACATTTCCTAAAAATACCACCCATGTAATCAGCCAGACTTTGACATACAGGGAAGGATCACTCATTTTTGAAAATGTAATGGCTATCATCTAGGCTGCCTTACCATTAAACCAGTATTGTACTCCAATAACTTTACATCTTACAATGTGCTTGTGTGTGTAACTGATCCTTAAACAAGTGAAGCAGCTATCATCAGAGCCAGGATATGCCATCATCAGCCAAGCATAGGGGCAGATCATGTACAAAATAATGTCATCAAAATTTTAAGATTACATGTTACAAAACCACGATAGAGAAACCACTAAAGAAGAAAGAATCTACATGCCACTGACCTTAAAACCATGTCGTAAAGGATTCCGCTCTTTTATTTCTGCTGCTAATGACACTCGGCCTTCACCACTTCCATCTGAAGCAGGTAATACATCAAAAACAATTATATCCAAAAGCTTGGTATCAAAAGGATCAGCCAGCAGCGCCAAGAATCCTGGTTTCAAAACAGCCCACACCTGCAGAAAATCAGAAAACATGGACAATGCTGTGTGACTCTTAATGTTATGGATAAAATTACAGCATTCTATTGTTGGTGCACCATCAAGAGGCCCCCAATTAGACCCCAAAAGTTGTCATGCATCTCCAGGGGAAATTATTGTTGAGCTTATCTTTTCCCTTGCCACTACTCGCAAATTCCCTATTAGCTTTAGAATGATAAACAACATTTGTTCTATCTAAAATTTTGATCCAATTATCAAGTTTGAATGATTGCAGCACTATCCAATAAACTAGTTGTGATTTTGTAAGGAAATTGCAAATGCTGGATCTTAAGGAATAAGATTCATAAAGGGTAAAAATTGTGAGATGCAATGCTACAGCATAATTCTCTATTCTTGCAAAATGAATTGAGGTTATCATGTCAATGACTTTCTGATAACTTGGCAGAATTATATGCAAGGACCAGGCATTTCACCAAGTCTTGTCCAGCAAACTGTATGGACATGATGATGATATTTTGTATAGTTGCTTCTGCATATACCTTAGGGCGCATATGTGGTGCCCCTTTTACATTTGAGCTCCACAATACAAGCCAGTGCATAAAGAAACTCTGCTTTTATACCAGACTTCAAGTCTACCCAACAAAATTTGACTTTCTTTTCAAGAAGATTTCTCATTGGAATATAGACCAGAACTATTTCCAAACCATCTAAATCAATAAAGGAGAAAATGAGGAGGTACCTGCACAAATGCACATGTTTGTGAAAACATTTATTTGTAGTGGTAGGGTCTTGTATATGCATTCTCAGAAGAAGATTCGGTGTTAAATACTCATAATATCATTCAACACTGTCAATAAAACTAAAAGTAATGATGAAGAACACCACACAGAAACCCTTCATTTTTTGCACAATTGTGCCCACACAAAAATAACAAATGTAACTTCAAATCAAAACCAGGTGCAGACCTAGGTTAGGGCAACATTGCATTACCTTCTGCCAGTTGTCATTACAGCAACCAAACCAACTGCAAGCACAACATTTCTTGGAATCATCATCCTTCACTATTCGTGGTAGATGCTTCACCATAACATATTCTTCTTTCAGCTTAGGGCCATATTCTGGTGAAAATGACAACTTAGAGACCTCCAGAAACTTGCAAACCTACAACAGCATGGTGAAATGCATGCCAATTAGCAACCAGGAAGCAGTAAAAATTAAAAGCAAGAAAATATTTTTAATTTCAAATCATCAGGTTTCAAAAACCAAGACTTTGGGATTATGGATTGAACTAGGAAGCATGTGTTGTTCAAATTCCCAATGATAGGTTCATACAGTTCATCGTCACACCACGCAAACAGAGAAAGTTCCTGACTTAAATAGATATCAATTGATTCAAGCATTCAAGGAAATGATGTTTCTAAAGGTTGCACAGATGAATGGCAGCCTGGCAGTTCAAGTGATGCCTCATGTTGAAATGAACTGCTGGCATGCTTATGATGAGTTCAAAGACCTATAAAGTAGTCAAACTCCATCATAGATACACAAGAGCAGAAGACATCAAGCACCAATTAGGACATGCAATTGAGCAAGGAAGAGAAATTGATGCTTCCATGAGATGCCTGGTGCATTGCTTTTGGCTTGAACATCACATAGCACATTCAAAAGACACTGTGGAACTTAATTGATCATTGTCAGATTCTGGAATATTAAATTAAAAAATTCCTGAAGCAACATGGAAGAAGAAAAAAGAAAGTTGCATTTGATTTTTCTTAAGAAAATATTCACATCGTATATATAGGAGGGCAAGAAAAAAAAAGAGGGCATCTAGGACCTAAAACAAATAGGTTGAGCTGGCCCTCACATTGGAATTCATAGAAAAAGCTAGTAGAGCTATCAGATCTATCTATCTAAAATTTTACATTTTTCAGAAGTCACCACCATATAAAAGTTAATCTATGATATGCATTTTGTTATCTTGAAATAAGAGTTTTCACTTACCACAAACAAATGAGGAATACATATTCCAAAATAACAATAGCAACAAAATTCATCAAGCACCAGAAACTTGAAGAAGAAGAAGAAGAAGAATACCTCTCGGGAGTTCACAATATCCATGTTCCCTAAAAAGTGGTTTAAATATTGTTGCATTGTAACCTTTGCACGGTCCGACATTGAATTCTGTCTTCCCAACGCTGGACGGATAACTGGTAAAGCAGCACTTGATGGAACATCTCTGAACAGAAAAACCACCTGTAAGAACTATGAGAATTACTGAAGACAAGGACATAATTCATGTTTAACAATTGCACAAATGTGTAAGCTGTGACCTGTTTTTGGCACTCTCATCATTATGCAATGGAATGGTCTCATCGTCGGCATCATCATCATCATTAACCATTGGTGTATGATCTCCTATTCCTAGATTTTGAAGCCATTCTTTAACCTTTAATATAATTTTCCAATAAAAAGCACATCAAAACCACACACCTTCCCAAAAAAAATCAAATTACCAACATAACAACCTCAAAGAATTCATTTACAAAGTAACAAACACAACCAATGCCATCGACCACACACACAGACACACCTGCTCTTGCTTCTCAAGAATTTCCTCGAAAAACACCCGTTTCTTCAATGCAAAATGTAAATAGAACACTTGTGGCGCTTTCTTCAATAATCTCCACTTGAACTACATTCACCAAAATAAAATTGCACGTTTAAAATTTCAAATTTATTTTCCCCTACTAATTCCAAAAAAAAAAAAATAGTACAATACTGTTTCTTCAAGAAAAGAAATTCTAGTCAAAAGATTCTGTACAAATTAGAGGATTCAATAATGTTTCAATACCTAATGTGTAGCTTCAAAAGTTTACTTTTTACTAGCTTTTTTTTATGAAAATATTTAGAGCATCCAAACACGGGCCTAAAGAATATTCAAATTCAAATTCAAATTGAATAGTCAAAATTCAAAACCTAAAGAATAAAAGTCGCACACAAAATTTAGAAACCTAAAAACAAAATATAGTTCAAATTCGGTTAATTGATCTCGTATCGGTACCTGCTTATATTGAACTTCGATAGTATAAGACAATTGAACAGGACTAATATCGCTGGGGTCGGGTCGAGAGACGGATACAATAGTAGCTTGTGGTAATTCATCGAAAATCCGGCCGGATTCCGGTGTCGAACCTTGACGAAAAGAGAAGAAGGAAGATATGATTGAGGATGATGGTTGTTGTAACGGCGTTGATGGCTCTGATTGCATTTGTACGTAACGGGGACCGCCGCTGCCAACACTCCCCCCTCCCATTAATTCCGCTGACGATGCCATTGATGTTGATTATGATTTAAATTAATAATTTAGCTTTTGAGATCTGAATTTTCTGGTGGAGAGAAAAGGAAAGAGGGAAGGGAAGTCGAGGGAGAGTTGGTTTGGGGTTTAAATAAGTGAGCGCCGTCGACAACCAGCCAACGTGGTCACTTCTGGAAAGTATTGGAAAGGTCGCCTTTAAAAAAAAAATGCGCGTTAACGGATTCTCCGAACCGAATAAAGAATGGACCGATCTTCTTGCGTGCTATATAATTTATTTCTCTACCCCGTGTTCGGTCCAATGCCCATAGCTTAAAAATTAAAAAATTCTTAATAAATGGTGCATGTGCTATAATTATATTTTTTATACTCGATTCCAGAAATGCCACCAGTCAATATTCAAGTCAATTTTTTTTTCTAAATGAATTAAGTTAGGTGTCAATTTAAATTTTTAATCAAATTATTTTAAATCAATTTTATTTTTATTTTTATTTTTATTTTTATTAAAATTCGATTCAATCTAAACTTTAAATTATTAATTAATGGATGAAATTATTAGGTTAGTTAAAGTTTTAAAAACAGCTTGAAATGAGAAGAAAAGTTATTGTATATACTAATTTTAGAAAATTAATGATGTTTTGCTATTTTATTAATGATTTAAAAAAAAAACTCAATTATTGAAACTACTAAGATTAATTTGATTCGGTTATCAATTTAGAAACACTATATTTAGAACACGTTTTATAATTTTATTTAAAAAATATGGCTTAACAATTTCATTTCTGACATACGTTTGGAAACTAAATAAATAATAAAACTAAATAAGTGTATGTGTTGGTTTTGTATTTAAAGATAGCTCAATTTGCTCTTTTCAGCTAATGTTATAATATATTAGGTAAATGAAAGTATTAAACTGTTTCATTATAGTATGAAATATTATTTATTGTAAGTGAATTCGTTATGAATTGTATTGTTCTGTATTATAGTGCAAGTATTGTAAATTATGAATGTTTTCACTGTGGACTGCACTGTTTGATGAAGACATGTGTGAGACTGCAACCAGTAGGTCCCAAGCGCCAGGCTGGAGGTGTGTCCCCTAGGGTTGCGCACACATGGTGCTTAGGCTCCTGCCTGGGGTTAGGCACTCATAACAGATACTCGGCACTTGGGCTCTTGCCTTAGTGCTAGGCACACCCCTGCGCTCACGTGGTATTTGGGCTCCTGTTTGGGGGTTGGGCACACCCTTGTGCACGCGTGGCGCTTAAAATGTATGCTTGGGGGTTAGACACCCCCAGTGTACATGTGGCACTAGGTTGCGCTTGGAGTGAATCATGCCTGTGCCCCAATTGGGGACAATTGGAGCTTGGGTCATGGTGTTGGCCCCAAGGTTCATAGGTTCTAGGATTTGAAATATTATTGTTTCTTTTAGAAATATTATTATTATTATTATTATTGAAAGAAAATATTATTATTAGTATTGAAAACATATTATTATTTATATTATAAATTTTTATAATATTTTTTATAAAAATAAAAAGTGAGCCCACGACGCAGTATTATTAAAAATAGTCAACAATTCTAAGTATTAATATAAAAACTATTATTATAAGTTATAAATATTATTATTTTTCTTATAATACAAAGTATTCATATAAAAGCATATTATTATTTGTGTTCTAAATATATATTTTATTCATAATTCAAAGTATTCATTAAAATATATATTATTATTTCTTTTATAATTTTATTATTTTTATAAGAATTGAAATTTTTAATAGAAAAAATATTATTATTTGTGTTCAAAATATTCTTGGAATTTTTATGATTTCAGCAATTGTGTTCTCGATTCTTTGTCTAAAATATAATTTGTGAGGTTCATTTGGGAAATTTAAAATCCGAACCTACTCTTCAATGGTAAGGGTCATGTTAACGTCTTCAAAGGTGAAACATCTATAATCTAGATTTCAGAAATGCATTAAAGCCTTGACTGCTAAAATATAAATCAGGATCCTTATCAGATGAGAAATTCTCCCATACTTTCCTTAAAAAAAAGTTTTATCCTCTATCTCGTGACTAGCTTTTATGAAAGCAATATAGGGGTTTGCAAGGAATGATTGGGACATAATATGATCACCATTACCAAGTAAAGATATAGCTTATAAAGCAAGTCACTACTCTCCGTCTACTAAAATTGAGTTTATTTGTAAATCAGGATGCGTGAAGGCATTATTCCACACCCAATATTCTTATGCATAAGCCATATATATAAATACATGGTAAAACATTGAAATAAAAATATGCTAAAATAAAATTAAATAGACTAAAATAAATAGGAAAACAATCAAACAAGCAAAGCTCATTCCAACCAAACAAGGCTTTCCTAGTGAAGCCACCATCCTGTCGTGACGTGTTTGTGTGGTAGAAATACCTCTTGAAAATTAAAGGGGGCTTTAGGGTTTAATCATAAAGTTGTGATTATAGAGTTTATGAGTCACCACCTAGTATTATGGTTACTAAAAAACCTAATGATTTGCGAGAATCTATGTAAATGAAAGTTGCATTGCTTGTTGATTGTTTTTCTAGGTCATATTTCTATTTGTTGGTCTCGTCTAAGGTTCAAGGCAGATCTCTTTTCATGAGGAAGTTTCTCCTTTATTGGATTAAATTCCAACTATTCTAAGGTCCATATTCAACATCACATTTATTTCTTAGATATAGTTAATTCTTAACATTTTGAATAACAATATAAAACACTTTCCCAATATAAGCATGATCACTATATTTCTTAGATATAGGAAATATGCATGAAAACCTTTTTAAGATTTGGTCGTATGCACGAAAATAAAACATTTTTTTTTTGTTTTTTGAAAATAAATTTTATCTTTGAGTTTTTGGATTTTTTTTAGTATTTTTTGTTTTTGGAAAAAAATCAGATATTTTTTATACCGAGTCCGTATCCTATAGTGTAACTCTATAGCTCGATATTAGACAAAATTATTAGAAAAAATGTGCGGTGGGCTCACAATTAATTTTAAAATGATTTTTAAAAAATTTAATTATTTAATGATTTTTTATTTGATTAGACCCCGCCCAGTCATTTGGATTGGGTTTGGATGAGACGGGTCCAACCCATCTTAGTTTTATTTTGCAACATGTATAGGAAGAGAAAACCACGAGAGGGAAGGGATGACGAAGCTTACCTAGGCTGGATGAGGTGCTGCTGGCTGGTGGGCCTGTTGACGGCTCACAGTGGGGCTATTAGTGGTGAAGCTAGCAATTGGAAAGGCTGGTCTGAAAAGGTTGGCACTGCTAGAAGAAGAGGTTGGTGTCGGTGAGATTATTCCTATTACCAGTGAGAAGAAGAAGTTGTAAGGGTGTTGGGATGTTAGTGGTCATGACGTTGAGGTTGAAGCTGTTGGGATTCACAACAGAGGAGATGGTTGCAATGACGATAGAGAGAGAGAGAAAATGTTGAAAAAGCTAAAAAAGATGGTTTTTTGCTCACCTTGCACTATTCTCTCTTTCTCCTTAATACTTGAAATCCACTTTTATTTATAAAGGGGAAGAGGGACATCTTGTCTTTATTGGGGACCAATCTTGGCCCTTGATTCATTCGAGAAAGATCTCAACCGTTGGCTCAAAGTCATCATCATGAGCTGCTAAAATTTGGCTGCTAAAGGCTAATCTGGTTAATCTTTTTAGGGCAGCATTGCAACAACTATAGGGGCAATCAACAAGAATTATGCTGAGGTGTGGTACAATGTCAGGCCATCATAGTAGTGTATGGTTTGTTGGATTTTGTGGAGAGATGAAACATTGAATGCTCTGAAAAAATAGCCATCCAAGCAGCCTTTCGGGTACAAAATGTTGAAGATAATGAACAATAGTCAGACGACAAGTTATTTGACATCTTTTTTTTTTCATGCTGGTCAAAATGGTATTTTTTGTACCAAAACAAACCATTTTGGTCAAAAGACACCATTTCATTTAAGTGAAATGACACAATTATGATTTTCTTAGGGTTTAATTAGGGATTTGACTAAATTCAATTTAGTCATTTGGTATTTGATTTATTTTAATTGCATCCCTAATTGACGTCGAATTTTTAATTTTATGCAATTTTACCCTTGCTAAACTCCAATATCAACCCTGAATTTTAGCGCTTTTTATTTATTTTGGTCTCTGGTTTTGAATTTATACAAATTGACCCTCAATTAACCATTAAAAATTCAATTTACTTCAATTTCACCTATGTTTTCAAACTAATTGAGTCTTCGAAGTTTAACGCTTTTTAAAAAAAGGTCCTTAGTTATGAATCTCTTTAATTTAACCCTTAATTGACCATAAACTTTGTTTTTCTTGCAATTATATCCTTGATTTCAATTAATTGGCTTCGTAAAAATTAAGTCTGGTCCTCTAAAATTCTAATTTTCTTAATTAATCCCAAATTGGGCTCTCAAACTTAATTTTTCACTAATTAAGTCTCTAATAATTTAATTTGACCTTGTATCTGCATTGTCTCTTTAGTCTTAAGTATAATGGGGTATGATTAGTCTTATAATTCCATCTAAAATTTCAGCTTGATTCTTCTATATATCTGAAACCTTTTGCAACCTACTTTTGCTAAGTTACCAGTCTTCTTTTTGTGATTGCTTTTGTTTTATATTTTTATTTTGAAAGAAAAAAGGTAAATTTCAGAGGAAGAACCAAAAAGTAGATTATGACAATCATTATATATACAAATTAGGAACCAAGGGTTAAATTGAAAACACATAAAACTTTACACAAAAGGAAAAATGATAAAAATATAGCAATCAAAACTAAAAGGATTGAATCTGAAATACCAATAATACTAAGGACCATAATGTATTTATTAGGGTAGGAGAGAAAAATGAAGAACAAAAGAAAGAAAGGATCATCAATGATAACTCGAGAATATTTTGACTGCACATGCCACCTAGGATGAAAGAGAAGACGCCGCCGCTATAAAGACACGATGTTTCCCATATAGTGGCGCATGATGTTGGTGCGTGATGTTAATGCGCCGCCAATGTTTTCTAATTAAAAATATTATTTTAATGTCAAATTACTACATTATATCCTCAAGCCAACCAACCATTAACCAAAAAACCAGAGCCAAAAGATCCTAACACCCTTGGTTCTTATGAATTAAATTCTTTGGATCCAAGTGTACATTTATAATTCAACTATTAATAAAAAAATAAAAATACCAATATATCCTAACACGATACAAATGATTTTTTTTAAAAAAAAACTCTTGGAGGTGTTTTTATTATTTTATTGTTCATAAAATAATGTATAGAAAAAAATATCCTTGTCCAAATCAACAATAATAAATGACTCGTGTGAAAATACCAAACTATTTCTTAATAAAAAACAAATAATTATTTTTTTCAAAACCATAGATGTCATCACTATTGTAGTGAATAGTGAACTGAGTCTATGGCCACACTAATTCTCCCATCAGTTCTAGTTTTAGTGTGTGTATATATCTTAGTGTAATATATATTAGACTTGGTTTAAACAAAATAGAGTTAGTAATACTAGAGAAGTCCAATTAAGCTAACTCCAGAAACAACCTACTAATAACTATGTTTTTATAATAGTTATAAAATCCACTTTAAAACTTGAACTAATTTAGTATTTTAATTTTTTATATTGTTGACTCTTAAATCTTCCTTGAGTTTAACTACTAGATCAATATCCAAAATAATCTAAAATAAATCTTGATAATAAGATGTTAGATTAATAAATTAACAAGATGATTTAAAGATGACATGCTAAATTAGCCGGGTTAATAACAATGATTTCAATTCAAATCCTCCATTTATAGTTGAATCCCCATTTCTAAACTGAAAACATAAGATTCATGTAAAATTATTTGAACATAAATAATGATGTATTCACAATCGTCTTCAAAGCCGTTTGTGAATGTATTTGAAATGATGTTTCTTAGAAACTTTAAACTTTTTTATATAAAATTAATCTTTTCAAATATTTTTCCGTTTCAATATTTCTTACGTTGTGAGTCCAAAAGAACAGCCAGCACGCCACGCCACGCGTTAATTCTTTGTCCGTTTCGATTTCAATTTCAACGTTCCTTCCCATTTATTTTCCCAGAAAATCAAAGTCCCAAACCCTAACTAATTGGGAAAAAAAATAAATTCATGATGAACATCTCGCTAATCGCCGATACAGCTACCATAGCTGCACAACAAACCCTATGTTCTGGAAACTCGCTGCTCCTCCATCGCCAAAACTGCATCAACCTCTACGCCGTCATCGTCGATGCCTTGGCTTCGCCGCCTGTCAAATACAAGACCTCCCGTCGCACCATCCTCCGGAAACGGCGACAGACCAGGAGTAGATCGAAAACTTATGGAGATGCCGGCGATTGGGGAGAGGAGTATGGTTTTTTCGGCGGTGGAGGCGGCTGGGGCGGTTTTGGTGGCGGCGGCAGGGGGTGGAATTTCGATAAATTCGGAGGGCATGATTGGGATGAATCTTCGGGGTGGTTTTCCTCGCGGTCTTCGGATTTTGCTTACGGGTTTGTTTATGAGGTGATGTATTGGATTGCCTTGTCGAATTGCGTGCATTTTGCGTTTAAGAAAGTTGTTAGGCTCGTGGCTAATGGCATTGGTGGTACCGAGAGAGGGAAAGTGGTGCCTTTGAGATTGGGTACCATTTGCTAATTCGGTAACTGAAAGGGTATTATAGAACATCTTTTCTACAATGCAATGTACATATTGTATATAATTCTTCTCATCTTTTTAAATTAATAGTTTGTGATTTGGTTCAATGCGTATGACCTGCCTTTTGATTATTTGATGACTGCATGATCTGTTTGAGGAATGTTTTCTTTGTTGAATGGATCATTGGTTAGTGATTATAGAAAATTGAAAGTTTTTGATTGTGTCAATTAGAAGTGGATAGTAGAGGATATGTTTATATTTTTCCTATGTTCAGATTAATGTTGGAGATGATGGAGTCTCATATTTTATGTTTATTTGTTGGTGGCATCATTTTTGGTTAATGGTGTTTCTATCTCATCTGCAATTACGGGTGACTTGTTGCCTGGATGTCATTGAAATTTTGAGGGAAGAGTAGAAGTCTTTTTCTTTTTTAAAGTATCTGTTTGATGTTGGCTGTGGTGAAAGGTAGAAATCGAAGTTCATTTATTGTAATTCCTTCCTTTATATGGGCAGGAATTATGCTTGATATTGGTTAAGAATTTGCCAACACAACTCTTAGTATTGGATACAAATGTTGTCAACAAGGGCTATTATCTGGGGTGGGTGGATATTCAAGTAGTATCTGGCACTTGATCTGTCATGAAAAGTTAGACAGTGGTTACTCAAAGGTGAACTGAAGACTTATGTGCCATTGATGCAAATTAAAACTTACATAAAATTGTCACTCTTAACTCTAATTTTGTAGGCTACAGAATTAGCATTTCCATTAGAATCTTCCTTTTTTATGCTGATTATATGGAGTTTCTTTAGAGGTTCTTGCTTCAGATAGTCATACTCTACGCAAGACTAGTGGAAAAAAAAAATAGAGGTATTATAGGTATTTGTTATAATGTTGCGTTCCATGACATAAGGTAAACTGTCCTTGAGTTCAAGTTGATAACCTCCACTCAAATAATTACACGCTTGAGTACAAGGGGTGAGGGCACAATTGTGAGAGGGGAAGTAGGGTGGTTTTTATTTTCACTGGATTATCAGAATAGTGTCATGAATCTAACAGGCTTGGAAGAATGGTAATACAGCAGTTGAACAAGAGTTGAAAAACCACCCTGGCCTCTTAACTGTCTAACAATGCTATGTTGCAGCTATGACCGGCCGATGCCTGTAGACCATGGGATTTGATTGCTCTTTAATTGCTCATGTTACTTTTTGAGGCGTAGCATCTCTATAGTTTAATTGCTTATGTAAAGGTAGTGACATGATTTCGATTTCCTTTTCTTCAGTTTTGAATTTGCAATAGAGGTACCCCGCCTTTATTGAGATCGTGTTTCCACAACTGACAATCTATCTGGTGATGTTTTTGAAAAATATCGAAGGGCTAGAAGCTATAGTGCTGATGATGTTTTGGATTGAGACCTTTTGATAATAAGATATCAATCAGCTTCCATGTTGGAAATTGGAGTGTTTTAAATATTGTGAGAGAAGTCAGATTTCCATGATTATGGGGCAATAAGAAAACATTTTTCCTGCTAGACGATTGCAGTGAATGGTATGCAGCTGATCAGTTATAACCATTCTAAGACACTCTAAAGGCTGTTTGAGTAATGTTCTATTCTCCAAACTCCATTCTTTGGATTACATATCATAGCACATTTTCTTTCATGAGCTGATGGGTTTCTGCAGTTTTGTTCTCAAATGTTCTCTTGTTTCTGGCATGTTTTCTGCTGAGGAGATGTTTAGGGTTCTGTTTGGGTGAAATTTCTTAACCTTCCCTTTGAATGCTGGATGATTAGTATTTAAAAGTGTATTTTTATCAAGGTTTTATATCATCATTTTGCACTTGAAATATCAATAACTATTTAACTAAAGCATGTTTTATAATAACATATCTAATAATATAAGATACTTTTAATTTATGGTAAATATTCAACTTTAAATGCAAGCCTATCAGATAAATGAAATAATTGATTGATGAGTTTAAGTACTGAAATTGAAAGGACATAGAGAGAGTTAAACTTAAAAAAGAGATGTTTCAGTCCAAACTGGAATACTGTTCGTTAATTGGGTTATATCTGGAGCTGTAGATCTCGGATTTATGTATGCTTTATATGGATTGGTAAAATAAGACATAGACCTAAAACTTTTATGTGGAGTTCAAGATTTGAAAATGTCATTTTCAAGTCTAAATTATAGCAACAATGGAGAAGTCTGAATCTGTCCTGCAACCTAGATATTGTTCAGTGTTCAGCTCATATCTCGAGTTCTAGAAGTCTAAATAACCTCAATATTTTTTTTTTTCTAGAAAGATGAGACAATTTCCTAGAACTTTCATGGTATAAGTGGTTCAAATTCAGACGTTATCAATGATGTTTTGTTCAGATAAGAAGATAAGCATTGTCACCATGTCAAGATGTGGCCACCCACTCAACAATTAGTTATCAAATCAATAGTTTTGAATTTTTGCCTATAAAAGAAGGCATTTGCCATGCATTTAGGTATATTGGTTTCCAAATCAAGATCATGCTCTTTATTTTTTTATTTGTATTTTTATAATGTTTAAGTTTTATTTAATGTTATATTTTTCTTAATCTATTGTTTATGCTTTTCATTTCCTTTACCATACTTGTGTTGTTTATTTATATTTATCTTCTTTATTATATTTAGTTAAATTTATTATGTCAAGGCAAAAAGGTTTCACTAATAGTGTTAGAATATGAATAATATAAACTCAACATGGACTTCAATGTTTATATCTAAGAAAGTTTGTTATTAACATGTCTTATTTTTTTATCTTACTAATTTTTAATACCTTGCTTGTTAAATGATTAATCTAGATTTGTGTTGTATAACACTTGGTACAACAAATGCTTAGCACTTTCATAGCCAACCGTATGATATAACCTACATCTGTGCTATAAAAAAACTTGATTTGTTGTTAACATAAGTTAACATCATGAATTCGTGACAATATTTAAAAGTTTGGTGTTACTTAAATAAGATAATTAATATGATTATGTTAAAAAATTATAATGAATTATTAAGGATAAATAATCCGATTAGAACCTTTTTTGTGTGTGGTTTCCAGTTGATTAATAAAAAGAATTTATACTATATGTATTTTTTAATACTATTCATGGATCTTCTAACCTTGACAATTATTTTATCATTGTTTAATCTTCACATTAATCTTACATCTCAAAGTCCTCTTTACCTCCTCCTCCTCCTCCTCCTTATTATTATTATTATTATTATTATTTATAATTTATATAGTTCACCTCCTTATGGTTCGACCTCGGTCTTGTCGGGTTATTTATTAATTTGACATTCCTGCACTTGGGAGAAGACATCAATCTTTTGATCATGTCAAGTTTTTTGGTGCCGTTGCTAGGGAGGTAAATTTCTATACAATTATAAATTTTGTTATATTTTTCTCCTTTTACTTTTCTTTCTTCTAACTTTTGTTTCTTGTGTTTTGTCTCCTTTTCTTTTTCCTTTTCTTTTCTTCTTTTTATTATTTTCCTACACGTGCATGAGAGTTTGGTTACATACATAAAATGATAAACTTTATAGGGTATCCTCATTATTTTCAGAAAATATGGCCGAAGAAGATAATCAGTCACTTCATAATGAGAATAACCAAGTTAGAATACTTAGAGACCACATGAATCCTACAAAAACAAATGCTTCCTCATGTATAGTTTTCCCTCATAATGCATCTCATTTTAATTTTAAGCCAAATATTATTCAACTTTTACCTTCTTTTAATGGTTTAGATCTAAAAAATCTAGACTTGCATTTGAGAGAATTTGAAAAAGTTTGTAACACTTATAATAACTTAAATTATAACATGAATACCATTAGATTAAAGCTTTTTCCTTTTTCATTAAAAGATAAAGCAAAACATTGCTACAAAATCTTAGGTCAGGATCCATTCGTGCTTGGGATGCAATGCAATAACAATTTTTAAAGAACTTTTTTTCCATCTCACATAACAAACTCTTTCAAAAGACAAATAACCACTTTCACTCAAAAACCAGGGGAAACATTTTACCAATGTTGGGATAGGTATCGAAACTTGCTTAATACTTGCCTTTATCATGGTTTTGAAACACGGAGATTGGTTTCACATTTTTATAAAGGATTAACACCTAAAGATAGGCAAATGATGGAATTGATGTGCAATGGAATTTTTGAAGATAAAAACCTTGATAAAGCAATGGAGTACCTAGATTTGCTAGTTGAAAATGCTTAAAATTTGGACACTACGGGCACTGATGAGGTACCGGGTAAAACTCAACCTCATACATCTAGTGGTGGTATGTACAATCTTAGGGAAGATTATGACATCTAAGCCAAATTTGCATCTTTAGCTAGAAAAGTAGAGGCACTTAAATGTAAAAAAAATAGTTAATTAAAATCTGTTTAAGACATTATGTGTCAAATCTGTGAAACAAATAAACATGCAACTAATGAATGTCCAACTTTGTCTTCTTTTAAAGAATGTCTCCATGAACAAGCCCATGCTTTAAACATTTTTCAAAGGCCCAATCATAACCCATACTCGTAAACATATAACACTGTTGGAGAAATCACCCAAATTTCAGTTCAAAGAGTGATAACAATAATGCATAAATTTCACAACCACTGTTTTAAGCACACCATAATTTACAAAATTCTCATGGATATATGCATCTCATTATGCGTTACCTCCTAGAAGAAATCTTGAAGAAACATTGCATGCATTCATTGAAAAGCAAGAGACAATAAACACTTAACACTCAACTTGTTCAAAGCATGATAGGTTTTAAAGATGATCTTGCAAAATTCACATCTGCTCTTAGTTTTCAAGAGAACGGTAAGTTTCCATCTCAACCACAGTAAAATCCAAAGGGGCAATACAATGCAAATGCAAGTAGTTCCAGAAGCCAACACATGGATGTAGTCAAATTAGTCATCACTCTTCGCAGTGGTAAGGTTATTGAAAAACTAACTTTTGAACCTTGTGAGAAAGATGATGAGTCAATCTATGAGGGTAAGGAAGGGGTTGAATCTGAACATTGCAACGAAAAGACTGATTCCCCACCAGCACTTCCATTTCCTCATGCCATGACCAAACAAGAAGAAATCGAGGATGAAAAAGGCATTGAAAATGTTGTCGCAGATCATTTGTCAAAATTGATAATAGATTCAACATCCAACATCACACCAATCGATGATTACTTTCCTGATGAATCTTTACTCTCTCTTAGTTCAATCCTTAGTTTGCTAAAAATATCAATTTTCTCGCTTTAGGATTTTTGCTAGCTTATTTGGTTAAACCAAGATAAAAGAAATTTTTTGAGCAAAGTGCAAAACTTTTATTGGAATGACCCTTACTTATTCAAATATTGTCCTGATCAAATATTTCAAAAATGTATTCCTGATAATGAGGTAAGTAGTGTCATTACATTTTGTCACTTTGAAGCACACGGGGATCATTTCTCATAAAAAAAGATGACTGCAAAAATCTTACAAAGTGGATTTTACTGGCCCACCATGTTCAAGGACTCATATGCATTCTGCAAAACCTGTGAAAATTGTAAAAAGGTGGGATTTATTTCAAAACATAGAGAGTCTTTATATAATCTTCTATTGACTCTTAAGTCTCATCATAGTGGAGAAGTGCATCATCAAATTCATGATTTATTGCCCCATTTTCATAAAGAAAATGCTCATCATAGTCTTGGAAATCTGACTAAAAAAAGACCATGTTTGCCAGTTTTTAAGAAAACTAAATAGGAAGCCTATCCTTGACCCATAGAGGGCATTTAAGCCCTTCTTGGATGTAAAACCAAGGGAAGATGTGAGCCACAATTGCAACTACATATACATACACATGTTTGTTAAAAAGAAAGAACAAAAAAAAAAAGGGAAGAAAGAGAGAGACTCCAGCTGGCTTCCATATAGGTGATATGATTGCATTTTCTTTTTCTCATCTATAAAACCTTCTTCTTCTTTCCTTCATTTCTACTGAACCCATACATTCTACCAGCATAGACAGGTCTTGAAATGGCAGGATCCTCAACTCTTAAAATAAAAAATATTTGTGTTTTTTATGGATCCGGTCCTGGGAAAGAAAAAGAGTTTATAGAATCCGCAAATCATCTTGGTTAGATACTAACTAAGATAAAGATTTATTTAGTATATGAGAGAGACAACTTTAGGTTAATGGGGAGTGTGTCAACAACTGCATTCTTAGGAGGAAGTCAAGTTTTGGGGGCCGTCCCCAAAGCTTTAGCAAAAAGGAGGCATCATTGGAAAAACAATTGGAGAAGAACTACAGGTCCCCACAATGTCTGATTGAATGAATGCAATGTTTAACCATTTTGATGCCTTCATTGCCTTATCAGGTGGTCTGGGCACATTGAAAGAGATCTTTCATATTTCCTCTTGGGCTCAACTACATATTTACCATAAACCCATAGGTCTGTTAAATGTTAATGATTTTTTATAATAAGTTGTGTTTTCTTGATCATGCTGTGGAACATGAATTTCTAACATCTTCGGCGTGACAAATCATCATCTCTGCTGCTACTGCTAAAGAATTGATTGACCAACTACAATCTTTCATCCCTGTAATTGATCCCTCAATGAGTCGCATAAATTGGTCAACTAAGGAAAGCCGTAAAAAGCTTAGATTGGATTTGAGCCTTTATTTGTAAAAACTTTGTGTCTTTTGGTTTTATTATTGTGTTTTGTTGTTTCTTATATTTGTTTAAGTGTGTTTCAGGTTTGTCAGTGTTCGCTATTTTAGGTGATGTCTTCTATACTTTATCTTTCTATCTTAGGACATTGAGGACACTGTCTCATTTGGGTTAGGGGGAAAGGGTAGTAGTTGATTTAAAAAAAAACAAACAAACTGTGTTTTCTATTTAATAAACTATTTACAAAACTATTATTACTAGGATGACAGAGTAAAGGAGTTCTTTTGTTAAAGTGACTTTTAAGACACATTTTAGTAAACATTGTTAACAAGTTCTCTCAGAATACTTCTTGAAATATTCAGGTTTACAAACTCTCGTATTGTTATCACTTGATTCTGCTTATATGCTCATTTAACAAGTATTCTTAAATCTTCATTTTCACACACACACACACACACACACTTTAACATATGATTGTGGGTTGCACATTGGATTATTACATTATTTATATTCTTTTGTTTAAGATAACAACTAATGGAAATGGATTGTATATAATTTGCTAAAAAAAAAAAAAAAAAAAAAAAAAAAATAATGATAATAAAAACGTAGATAAGTTTGGTTTCGTAGCCTCCCTAACCAAAACAATTAAGCCCGAAGGGGTGTTTTAACACTTAATACCGTAAAGTCAACTGACTTGGGAGCTGTTGGCCCAACACTTGTTACATGGGTTGAGGAGAAAAGCTTGAGGGAATCAAACATTGCACTATCTACATATCAGTATTTGTAACTCGAGTTACTAAGCACGTTGGGGTGTTTCAACAACTAATGCCCTAAGACCACTTGGTCTAGGAGTCATTAGCCGAAAGCTCGTTACATAGGTTAAAGATGCATTGTGTTTTAAGCTATATGTATATATATTTAAAAAAAAAAGAAAAAAAAGATAATAATCCTAACTTAAGGAAGTTAACCTTAAACATTATAACATAAATTTTGTCTTCTTCCAAGTAAAGCCCTATAACTATATGTTAATATTTTTAGTACAAAAGAAAGGTTTATTAATATCTTGTGTAAGAGGTATTGAGCAGATAAATAAATTTAATAAGAGTTTGCTTATCTGAATAGATTAATGAAAGTTGAATGATGAATGCCTTGCTTTGTGGAATTTGCAAATTGTTTTTCTATTTTAGTGATTTGATTACTACGGACTAGTAATAAACTGGTTGGGGGGTGTGATTAGTACTTAAAAGTGCATTTTTATTAAGGTTTTATATCATCATTTTGCACTTGAAATATCAATAACTCTTTAACTAAAGCATGTTTTATAATAACATATCTAATACTATAAAATACCTTTAATTTATGGTAAATGTTCATCTGAAATGCAAACCTATCAGATAAATGAAAGGATTGATTGATGAGTTTAAGTACTGAAATTGAAAGGACAAAGAGAGGGCCAAACTTAGAAAAGAGATATTGGTTCAGTCCAAACTAGAACACTGTTCGGCAATTAGGTCATATCTAGAGCTATAGATCTCGGATTTAGGTCTGTTTTATATGGATGGAAAGATAAGACATAGGCCTAAAACTTTTACGTGGAGTCCAAGATTTTAAAAGGCCGTTTTCAAGTTCAAATTATAACAATAACGGAGAAATTTGAATCTGTCCTATAGCCCATATCTCGAGTTTTAGAAGTCCAAATGATCTCAATTTCCCCCCTAGAAAGATAAGACAATTTCCTAGAATTTTTATGAGTACAAGTGGTTTAAATTCAGATGGTATCAATGATGTTTTGTTCAGACATGAAGATAAGCATTGTTACCAAGTCAAGATGTGGCCACTCACTCAACAATTTGTCATCAAATCAATAGTTCCAAATTTTGGCCTATAAAAGGAGGTATTTTCCATGCATTTAGGTATCTTGGTTTCCAGATCAAGATCATGCTCTTTATTTTATTTTTTTTATATTTTTGTAATATTTAAGTTTAATTTCATGTTATATTTTCCTTAATCTCTTGTTTATGCTTTTCATTTCCTTTACTATACTTATGTTCTTATGTTGTTTATTTATGTTTATCTTCTTTATTATATTTAGCTAAGTTTATTATGTCAAGGTGAAAAGGTTTCACTAATGGTGTTAGAATATGTATAATATAAACTTAACATGGACTTCAAAGTTTATATCCAAGAAAGTTTGTTATTAACATGTCTTATCTTTTTATCTCACTAATTCTTAATACTTTGCTTGTTAAATGCTTAATCTAGATTTGTGTTGTATAACACTTGGTACAACAAATACTTGACTCTTTCATAGCCAACCGTGTGGTATAACCTACACCTGTGCTATGAAAGGAACTTGATTTGTTGTTAACATAAGTTAGCATCATGAATTCCTGACAATATTTAAGAGTTTGGTATTACTTAAATAAGATAATTAATATGATCATGTTAAAAATTTATAATGAACTATACAAAATAAATCATCTGATTGGAACCTTCTTTATGTGTGGTTTCCAATTGATTAATAAAAAGAATTTATACTATACTTATTTCTAATACTATTAGTGGATCCTCTAGCCTTAACAATTATTTTATCATTGTTTAATCTTCACATTAATCTTACATCTCAAAGTCTTCTTCACCTCATTATTATTATTATTATTATTATTATTATTATTATTTATAATTTATATAGTTCACCTTCCTGTGGTTTGGCCCTGGTCTTACCGAGTTATTTATTACTTCGACACTCCTGTACTTGGGAGAAGACATCAATCTTTTGATCCTGTGACTAGACCCCTAATTATTTATCAAAGCTTGCCAGCATGTTTGGGAAACCTTTGCAGAGTGATAGATTAACCACAACTATGGCACGACTTTCCTATGCTAGGGTCCTGGTAAAGGTGAATTTCATGGATGTCCTGCCTTCTTCTATTAAAGTTATATTTCCTAATGGCTCAACTCTGAATCAAGAAGTTGTTTATGAAACTCTGCCAAGATTCTACAAACTATACTGAGTCCTTAGCCATTCTACTGCAGCATGTCCTTCAGCTAGTAGTAAGTTGGCACCTCAGGGTAGTGGTGAATCAGAGAGCAGGAATTGGGGGAGTGCTCTCCAAAGATTGGGTCCTACAGGAGACCAGGTTGTGAAAAACACTAAGACCATACAGGTTGAGTAGGCTTATGACCTAATGTAAAAATCGTTCCCGCAAGCATCACAACAGCACTACAAGGGAGCAGGTTGTGGTCTCATCCCAGGCTGTTATTGGTAAGAGCAAGCAATAAAGTTTGAGCTCAATGATGGTGGTTGAGGTTGACAGTAATAGTAAGGGTAAGGAGAAGGAAGTAACAGGCACGGTGGATGTTCAAGTGGTGCCTTCTTGTGAAGGCCCACAATAGGTCATTGTTGATGACCAAGCTCATATTACATCTCAGTCTAAAATGGTTCCTGTAAGCTTGCCAGCTGGTTCTGTGAACAAGGTTAAAGCTGTAGCTATTCTAGTTCTAGGGGTGACTTACCGGTATAGTATAAGGGGTCGCAATCAGAGACACGGTGGTAGTGGTAGGAGGGTTCCTCCTTCCCCTACAAACACATGATTATTTCTTGCTGGAATATCAGGGGTCTTAACAATCCCCTGAAACAACATGAGGTTGTTCGCCTCATGAAGAAGAAGAAGGTGGATGTTTGTGGTTTTCTTGAAATCAAGATGCTCTCTTCTAGGGTTGCTTGTATGCAACAGTTTTGCCTTAAGCACTGAAAGTTGTTTTTCTAATGCTGATATTGCTGGTACTGCCTGTATTGTTGTGTTTTGGAACCTTGCTACGGTTAAAGTGGACTTGCTTAACTCTTCTGCTCAAGGACTTTATCTTTCAGTTAGTAGTCTGATCTCTCAATATAGCTTCATGGTCACTTTTGTTTATGGCTTTAACACTACTGTAGCTCGCCGATCTCTATGGGAGGATTTGCGGAGATGGTGTTCTACTTGTCCATGGATGGTTCTCGGTGATTTCAATTCTGTGCTTTCTCAGGTAGATAAGCATAATGGTGCAGCTGTTTCTACTTACAAAACCTTAGACTTTCAAGAATGCTGTTCTGATCTTGGGCTGCATGATCTCAACTATACTGGTTGCCATTTTAGCTGGATAAATGGTAATCTTTGGAGTAAGCTGGACCGAGTTTTGTTTAACCCTTTTTGGTCCTGTTTGTAGTGCTCAGCTTATGTTCACTTTGACACGCCCGGTGCCTTTACAGATCACTCTCCAGCATTAGTTTGTTTTGATCCGCGAGTGCCGGGTCGCCACAATTTCAAATTCTTCAATATGTGGGCTTCACATGATCAGTTTATAGAGATTGTCTCTAGAATTCGGTCTATTTCTATATATGGCACTCCGATGTAAACTCTTTGCAGGAAGCTTAAATCTCTAAAGGGGCCATTAAAGGAACTCAATAAGCTCCACTTTAGCCATATTTCTGAACATGTATCAAGACTTGAAACTGAGTTAGATCTTTATCAAATTGTACTTCACCATGACAGAGACAACTATCTTCTATTAGAGCAAGACAAACTCCTTTGGTTGAAGTTGTTGAGGTTGAAATGTATAGAAAACATGTTCTTTAGCCAGAAAGTCAAATGCAATTTTCTCAAGGAGAGTGACAAGGGCTCTAGGTTTTTTCATGCCCTTATGAGTCAGAACCACCAGAGAAATTTTATTCCAGCCATTCAGTGTAGCCATGGTAATCTTAGCATCTCTTTGGAAGAAGTAGGAGCTGAATTTGTGCAATACTACCAGTGCTTGCTTGGTACTTCAAAAAGCTATTATCCCCCTGGATAGTGTTGTTATCCAATGTGGGCCTTGCATAGATCCAAGTTCTCATGATTTTCTCCTTTCTCCAGTTTCCAATGACATTCAGAAGGCCATGTTCAGTATTGAGAATGAGAAAGCTTTTGGTCTCGATGGCTACTCCTCTCTTTTCTTCAAGCAAGTTTGGGGTGTTGTGGGGAGAGATTTCTATGTTGCTATGCAAGACTTTTTCATCTCTAGCAGACTTCTCAAACAAATTAATCACTCAGTCATTTCTTTGGTCCCCAAATCGGAAAATGTATCTTCTA
Source organism: Populus alba (assembly GCF_005239225.2). Lineage (NCBI taxonomy): Eukaryota > Viridiplantae > Streptophyta > Magnoliopsida > Malpighiales > Salicaceae > Populus > Populus alba. The sequence goes on from NC_133291.1 coordinate 17,734,622, forward strand.
TAAGTGACTTCAAGCCGATCTTATGCTGCAATATGATCTTTAAGGTTTTTGCCAAAATTCTTGTTGGTCGCTTTGCTTATATTCTGTCCTGCATCATCAACCCCATGCAGAATGCTTTTTGGGTGGTAGATTAATGAGTGATAATATTAACTTAGTTCAAGAACTTTTTCGATAGTATAACATGAAACGATCCCCTCCCACTCTCTAATGAAAGTTGATTTTCGAAAGGCTTTGATTCAGTCCATTGAAACTTTATAGGGGATCTATTACGACAATTTGGCTTCCCTAAGAGATTTGCTCACCTTATCATGCAATGTTTTTCCACAACCTCCTTCTCTATTGTTGTACATGGTGATTTGTATGGGTTCTTCCTTGGAAAAAGTGGGGTGCGACAAAGAGACCCTTTGCCCCCTATTTGTTTATTTGTTGCATGGAATACTTATCTAGGATGCTCATACCTATCTCTAAATCATTGCAGAATGTATGGGAAAGGGGTGATGCGGTGCTGTATTCCTCTCTTATTCATGTGGATAGTTAGTCACTTGGAAACCTCAAAAGAAGTCTTCAATAATTTTTGGTGGTTTAACATGAGGTCTCTAGAGTTGGTGCTGACTGAAGAATGGAGTGATTTGGATGAAAAGGCATGGGTAAAGAAATACCAAGCACTTCCCTAAAGTAATTTTAGATGGAGAGCTCCTTGGGTAAGCGATTCATCTTACCTCATGGGTTGTTGTGAAAAGCATGGGTTCCATTGATTGGCTTAATTGGTTATATCAGTTACTCACCCTCATTGGTGGCCAAATAGTTTGGAGGAGTACAATACGTGCTAAGAACTTGGGGGTTAGCCGAATATACTGGTCTATTTAAAGAAGCCAGCTCTTTAGACATGTTAGAAGCCATCATAAATGACTGGAAGCAGCCTGTTTTGGTCTATAAGGAAAAGCATAAAAAAGAGTTCTCAGTTAGTCCTACATATTCAATGTGGAGGAGTGGTGGCTCATTTAAGATACTTCAAGAGGCAAAAGAGCAAAGAAGAGGCCAAGATAAGCCATCTGTGACATTGGAGCTGAAAAGAAAAAAGGGTCAACAATGAGGAAGATCTCCAAGAAGAGTTGGATAAGTTGAGGATTGAGCTTGGCAATAGCAAAAATCATCATAAATTCCTGGAAAACCAACTTTTGAAAGAAAAAGGGATGAAGGCTTCTCTAGATCAGTAATTGAAGGAAAAAGATGAGCAAATTGTTAAGTTGAGGAAGAACCAACATGAATCAAAGGAGCAACCAGAGGAAGGGAAGGTCAAGTATGACGAGTTGGTAAACAAGCATGTAATGGTGGAGTAGGAATTAGTGACTCTAAAAAGGGCCTTAAAAAGTAGAAAGTTTGCTGACAAAGAGATAATAGCTTCTCTAAAGAAAGAAAGGGACCAATATAAATTAAAATGGGAAGTTGAAAAGGAGAATAGCAGGTTAGCTGATCTCACCATTGAAGAAGAACGAAGCTTGAGAACTCGATACCAGGTACATGCTGAAGATGAGAGAGAAGCAAGGAGGATAGCTGAGTCAGACATGAAGGAATACCTGGACAAAATAAATGGTATGAGAAATCGAGTTTGTGTGATACAAGCCGAGCTTGAGTCTTGAGAAGAAGAAGCAAAGAAGATGCAAGAACAATTTGAGGAATGGCAAGACTATATCAGTAGCCTTGATGTACAACTAAATACTAAGGTAGCTGAGTTTGATATAGAGAAGGAGGAATTGCAAAGGGTTATAAAACAGATTGAGTAGTTGGAAAAGATGGTTCAAATCTTGGAGAAAAACAATGAATCATTAGCCGCTAGTAATGAAACACTGCTTCAAGATAATACCTTGTTCCATTATAGGATCGAACAAACTGACAAGCTAATTGACATGGTGGCTTGAAAAGCAAATGAGCTACGAGTGAAGGCTTTCAGGATTGGCAACACCCATCTTAGATATGAGGAATATTTGAATGAAGTTTCCTCTTTCATCAGGAATGTAGCCAATAGAGGATTAACATTTGAATAAAAATACTTTGTATGAACCATCTATATAGGCCTAAGCCTACTTTCGAACTTTTGTAATGTGTATGGAATTCAATCAATCAAAGGACTTGGGTAAAACCTCTTTGAGCATATCAGACTTCAGATTCTACCTGTATTTGACATAGGAAGTGATGGATTAGCTTTTTAACCCATATACATGCATCTTTTTCATTTTTGCATTCGTATTCATGCATTCATTATAACACGTATGCATACACTAAGTTAAAATATAGGTCCCTAAAGAGTCTACAACACCCGACTTCGAGCAAGAACATAGAAGACGAAGAGCGTGCTTACCATGAAGCTCATTTCCAAGAAGAGTTGGATTCTCTAAAGGTTAGTATGGCTCGTCTCACCAGCTTACTCGAGCAAGCATTAAGGAATACTTTTGGTGAATGCCCTTCCACTAGACCTGCCACTTTCCTACCAAATCAACCTGAAGAAATAATTGGAGAACAAGTATAGGAGCCCCGACACAATCCAGCATTTGTGCAGTCAACAACACCAGCATCAACACCTGTAGTCGCAGATGCATTCGCTAACGAGTCCCATAAAACCAAGCCATTTGATGACATTGATCAAGACAAGATGGTAGTACTAGAGGCCAAGATTAGGGCTATTGAAGGAGTAGACTTATATGACCTAGTACGAGCCACATAAATGTGTCTAGTCCCTAATATAGTGGTACCAAAGAAATTTCGAGTTCCTGAATTTATCAAATATACCGGAACCTAGTGCCCTGTTACCCATCTCAAATTTGATTGCAATAAAATGGCAAAAGTAGTGCACAATAAGAACCTATTGATGCACTTCTTCCAAGACAGCTTGAGTGGAGTGGCATTGAGTTGGTATATGAGGTTAGATAATACCAGGATTCATACATGGAAGGATCTTGTAGATGCTTTCATCAAGCAATACCAATACAATATGGATATTGCTTTGGACAAAACTAGTCTGTCTAATCTGGAGAAAGGAGACAAAGAGAGTATAAGGGAGTATGCCTAGAGGTGGAGAGATTTGGCAGCACAGGAACATCCCCTACTTCTAGAAAAGGAAATGGTTACTCTGTTTGCTAACACGCTAAAAGCGTCATACTACAAACACGTGATGGGTAGTTCGGCTCAATAATTTACTGATATCGTGGCAGTAGCAAAGTGAATAGAGTAAGGAGTAAAGAGTGGGAGAATCTCGGCACCCATGGAAAAAAAGGGTTTTGGAGTAAAAAAGAGGGAGATTGATCATGTTGAAAGTAGCTATAAAAGGAAGAAAGGCCAATTCCAAAGATATAACACTCCATCCCTTTCATCCCAAATTGCCAACACTAATTTCAACTTCTCGATCCCAGCCAGAAAACCTGAACCCCAAAACCACCAAGTAAAAAACCAAACTGAAAGTTTTCCTAAAATGAACTACTAAAGAACCCAAGAACAATTGTCGCCATTGCTGTTACCCCTGAATGAGATGTACAAAAAGCTACCAAATATCAGACAAGTACCCCTTGTACCTTTAACACCTCTAAAACCGCCTTACCCTAGCTATTATAAGCCAGATCTTACTTGCGAATACTATGCCAGTGTAGCTGGGCATAATATCCATACTTGTAATGCCTTTAAGAGAAAGCTTCTGCAATTGATCAAAGCAGGTTGGATAACATTTAAAGATGCCCCTAATGTGAATACGAACCCTCTACCCAATCATGCTTCAGGTAGCGGGTCTGTAAACATGTTAGAAATAGATCACTAAAAAATCTTGAAGGTGCTAATGGACAGGATCTACCAAATGATGGTATATGCAAGGTACAAAGAGGGTAGCAAGGAGTCTTGTGAACATCATAACATGGAAGGCCATGTGATTAGCCAGTGTGATGGCTTTCACAAACAAATGATGCAAATGATGAATCATGGATTGCTACGAATCGAGAGGGCAACAAATGAGGAGGTGTCCATGATGGAAGCACCAAATAAAGAGGTAAGTTGAGTACAATTCGTTACAGGAAAGCCACCCAAACTGGTCTTATCCAAACCAGTAGTGGCACATAAAGGGAATTACAATGCCTTACCTTATGATTATGGGTGTTCCTTTAAAAGCACTCAATAGCCACTTATTTTTCAAGTTGAAATTAGAGGATTAACCCGTAGTGGCAAATGTTTCACTCCAGAAGAACTGGAAAAACAAAGAAAAGCTAAGGGTAAAGAAGGGGTTGATGTGACCGAGAAAATAAATAAACCTGTCACAGAAGATGAAACCAATGAATTCTTGAAGATGATGAAACACAATGAATATAGTGTTGGTTGAACAACTCAAGAAAACTCCAACAAGAATATCGCTATTGTCTTTGATTTTAAGTTATGAGCCACATAGAAAGGCTCTACAGAAGGTATTGAATGAGGCACATGTTCCTCAGGACATCAATCAAGAAGCCATAAAATATTTGGTGGGAAGAATCCAAGCCTCGAATTATGTATACTTCACTAAAGATGAGTTGGGTCCCGATGGTACTGGGCATAACAAGCCACTATACATTACAGTGCGGTGTAAGGATATTCTAATTGGAAAATTACTCGTAGATAATGGTGTTGCGCTGAATGTCCTACCAAGGCATATGTTGAAAGAAATGCCTATCGATGAGTCACATATGAAACCTAACACATTGATGGTGAGAGCATATGATGGTTTGCCAAGACAGATAATTCGGACCTTAGAAGTAGAACTATATGCAGGGCTGCAGATGTTCTTGATAAAATTACAAGTAATGGACATTCACCCATCTTGCAGCATATTATTAGGGAGGCCGTGGATTCATGCAGCTGGAGTAGTGGCTTCTTCACTACACCAATGTTTAAAATATATCATGAATGAAATACTGATAACTGTCAAAGCTAAAGAGACAGTTTCTATGGTAAAAAATATAGCCATACCCTTCATTGAAGCGAGAGATTGTAGAGATGAGGATATTCATGCATTTTAAATTGTGAATACAGAATGGGTTCCTAAAGGTGCAGTGTTGAGAAAGCCCAAAATCCATGAAGCGACAAACATGGCTGCCAGATGCTTTCTGAAGAACGGGGCTCCTTTCCAATATAATCCTAAGATTGGACCGATTAAGCTAAAGAGTATGGATCAAAGATTTGGGCTTGGATATAAGCCCAAGAAAGATGACTATAAATGGGTTGCCCAGATTAGAAAGGAGGTAAGAATGGCAAGGATTGAAGGAAGAGAGATAGAAGAAGAGGAATTTGTCATCCCACCATTTCAAGTATCTTTCCCAAGGGCTACAGAAGTGATTAGATCCGGCATAGCAGATCTCCACATCAGTACCTTGGAGAGCCAATAAGGAAAACAGATAAAGGAAGCAGCTCTGGAAGTAAGGGATGAAGTTCTACCACAACTTTCCATTCACACCATTGATGAACCCCCTGCAAGATTTTTTGTGCGAAGATTGGCTAAAGGAGAGGTGTACCAGAATTGGAAGATGGGGATTGCTCCTATTGTGTTTAAAAAGTAATTCTCTTGTTTGATCGTGTTCGGATTTGTTTTTCTTTGTTTTGACTTGTGTTGATCTTGTTGGTAATTTAGCTCATGATACCGCAAGATTTTATATGTTAACTGAGCACTTTTATTTTATTAAGATCATGAATTTTCTAGTGTCCAATGTGTGCTTTCATCCTTTTATCCTTTCATGAATCACACTTACACAAGCACACCTTGCACTTTCAGGAATCCTAAAAGTTCCGTCGATTCACAAAACCATTACACTAAGAATAATTGGCCAAACTTTGATAATATGGTTGCAATGGGCAATGAAGAATGGAAGGAATAAGATATAAAAGAGTTTACTAGGTTGGTAGAACACTTCGAGAAGTCCTGGAAACCTGCTAGTGAAAAACTAGAAGTCATCAACTTGGGAAATGAGCAAGAAAAGAAGGAATTAAAGATTGGCACCCTTGTTACAACTGAAGAAAGAAATAGATTGGTCTCTCTTTTTCATGAATATGCAGATGTTTTTGCTCAGACTTATTCAGATATGCCTAGTCTAGATACTGATATAGTCGTACATAAAATTCCTTTAATAGAAGGAAGCAAACCAGTTAAGCAAAAAACCAAGCGAATGCGCCTGAACATGTTGCTCAGAGGTAAAGGCTAAGATTAAAAAATAGTGGGATGTAGGATTTTTAGATGTGGTCCAATATCCTCAATGGGTAGCTAATGTGGTTATAGTACCAAAAAAGGATGGCAAGATCTAGGTGTGTGTGGATTATAGAGATTTGAACAAGGCAAGCCCAAAAGATGATTTTCCTTTACCTCACATAGACATTCTAGTTGATAATGTTGCGAGAAATGCTATGTATTCTTTCATGGATGGATTCTCTTGTTATAACCAGATCATAATGGCAGAAGAAGACAAAGAGAAGACTATATTGTCACACCTTGGGGGACATTGACTATAAAGTAATGCCATTCAGATTGAAGAATGTTGGAGCCACATATTAAAGGGCAATGGTTACCCTATTTCATGATATGATGCACCAAGAAGTGGAGGTTTATGTTGATGACATACTTGCAAAATCAAAGAAGGAAGAAGATCATGTGCAAGTATTAAGGAGATTATTTGAAAGGTTGCAAAAATACCAATTAAAGTTGAACCCTGCAAAATGCTCATTCGGGGTAAAAATAGAAAAATTATTGGGCTTCATAGTAAGTGATCGAGGAAAAGAAGTTGATCCTAATAAAGCCAAAGCTATTCAAGAGATGCCTGCACCTAAGACATAAAAGGAAGTAAGAAGTTTCCTTGGGCGCCTAAATTACATAGCTCGGTTTATATCTTAGCTAACAATGACCTGTGAGCTAATTTTCTGCTTGCTCAGGAAGAAAAATCCTGGAGTATGGGACAATGACTGTCAGGAAGCCTTTGATAAAATAAAGAGGTATTTGCAAAATCCACCGCTGCTAGTACCTCCAACACTAGGAAGGCCTTTGATCTTGTATTTGACAGTAACAAAAACAACTATGGGCTGTGTGTTGGGACAACATGATGAGTCAGGAAGGAAAGAGCAAGCCATTAACTACTTGAGTAAAAAATTCAATGACCGTGAGTCGAAATACACAACAATTGAAAGGTTGTGTTTTGCCTTGGTTTGGAGTGCGAAAAGACTCAGGCAGTATATATCAAGGTTGTCAATTCCGTTTCGGTAGTCAGTTTCGGAGTGCCGTTTCGGGTTGTAACTGTTCATTATATATATATATATATATATATATTCCAAAACATAATTCAAATTCAAGATAAATTAATTATAAATTATGCAATAAACATAATGCAATAAATATAATTTCAAAATTTAAAATATTTTAAATAGTAAAGATTAAATAGATCTTTAACTTAAAGTAATATAAACCATATATATTAATGATAAAACTAATTTTAAAAAATTAATATCATTGTTAATGAAAATAGTAATAATAAGTTTCAATATTATTATTAATATCACAGCTTTTTATAATCATTAATGAAATTGAGCAAGGTTCAATTTGATTCAATGACTTTTTGGCCGAAACGGAACAAACCGGAACGTTTCGGCCGGAATTTGGCCGAAAAATGATTTAAAATAAGATGAAATTTGTTCCGTTTTGTTTCGTTTTTTGAATTGGTATGGAATGTTTCGGCCATTCCGGGCGGAACGGAACGAAATTGACAACCTTGGTATATATTGTACTACACAGCCTGGTTGATTTCAAAATTAGATCCGCTCAAGTATATTTGTGAAAAACCTTACTTGTCAAATAGAATAACAAGGTGGCAAGTGTTGTTGGCAGAATATGACATTGTCTTTATGACAAGGAAAGCTGTAAAAGGAAATGTAATTGCCGATCATCTTATAGATCATGCCATGGAAAACTATGAGCCTTTAAACTTTGACCTCCTAGATGAAAATGTGATAGTAATCGAGGATGCAGGCGACGAAAGCAATACATGAACCCTTTACTTTGATGGTGCAGTAAATGTATCAGGAAATGGGGCAGTAGTAATTTCCCTAGAAAATAAGCAGTACCCTGTTTCAGTAAGGTTATTGTTTGAATGTACCAATAATACACCCGAGTATGAAGCCTGCATTATTGGCCTGGAAGCAGCTTTAGAACTTAAAGCCAAGAAGCTTAAGGTCTTTGGGGATTCCTTACTAATCATTTGCCAAGTCAAAGGTGAGTGGCAAACCAAGGATGAGAAATTAAAGCTGTACCAAAATTATCTTTTAAGGCTAGCCAATGAATTTTAAGAGATCAAATTCACCCATATAAGCAGAGATAAGAATCAGTTTGCTGATGCCTTGGCAACCTTAACTTCAATGACACAAGTCGATATTAGAAGCAAGATCCAGCCAATAGATATCGAAGTCCGAAGCTTCCAAGCCCATTGCTGCTTAATTAAAGAATCTCCAGATGGGAAACCATGGTATAGTGACATCAAGAAGTTTCTCCAACATCGAGAATACCCTCAAGGGATTTCTAAGACAAATGAAAAGACTTTGAGGAGAATGACTATGAGTTTTTACTTAGATGGAGAAATTTTATATCAAAGGTCATTTGATGGGACTCCACTCAAGTGTTTGAATGAAAATTAGATTGAACAAACATTAAAAGAAGTCCATAAAAGGATTTGTGCTACACATGCTAATGGACATACAATGGAAAAGCAAATATAAAGGTTTGGATATTTTTGATTGACCATGGAAAGAGATTGTATACACTATGTCAGAAAATGCCATAAGTGTCAGATATATGGTGATAGGATAAATACGCCTCCAACACCTCTGTTTAATATGATCTCACCTTGGCCTTTTAATATGTGGTGTTTAGATGTTATAGGGCCAATCAACCTAAAGCGAGCAATGGGCATATATTCATTCTAGTGGCCATCAACTACACTAAATGAGTAGAAGCCAATTCTTATGCCCATGTAACGCAGAAAGTAGTCAAGAGATTCATTGAAAAGGATTTGGTCTGTCATTATGGTTTGCCAGAAAAATTGGTAACTGATAATGCTCAAAATTTCTATGTGAAGTTGATTGACGAACTATGCACCAAGTGGAAGATTAAACACCTCAACTCTTCCCCTTATAGACTGAAGATGAATGGGGCAGTTGAAGCAGCTAATAAGAATCTTAAGAAGATCATCCAAAAAATGATGGTCACTTACAAGGATTGGCATGAGATGCTCCTATATGCACTTAATGCGTACCGCACCACAGTTAGAACATCTACAAATGCAACCCTATATTCTAATATATGGAATGGAGGTGGTTATGCCCCTGAAAGTAGAAATCCCATCACTGTGGATCCTGAAGGATGCAGAACTGGATGAATCAGAATGGGCAAGGTCAAGATTTGAGTAGCTAAACTTGATCGATGAAAAAAGACTAGCAGCTATTTGCCATCACTAGTTATACCAGAGTAGGATAGCAAAGGCTTACAATAAAAAGGTCAAACCAAGGGTGTTTAAGGAGGGAGATTTGGTGTTAAAGAAGATCCCGCTAGCATCAGGAGAAGATCAAAGTAAGTGGCCACCAAACTAAGAAGGGCTATATGTGGTGAAAAAGGCTTTTTCTGGAGGGGCCTTAATTCTGATTAATATGGATGGAAAGGATCTACCTAGACCTGTAAACTCAGATATTGTAAAGAAATACTATGCCTAATGTATCCTTTATCAATCAATAAAATTGAAGTTTGGCCAAGATTTCTTTAGTGTTTTTCCTTAAAAAAAACTACGCATGATCTCATGTTTTCATAAGGATTTTTGGGAAATCAAAGTTTTAATAAAAGAAAATCAAATTGGTGTTTGTTCTAACAAATAAATTATGAAAGTTCAAGTGATATCCTGACACCTAGAAAACCGAAGAATAACCCAAACACCATGATATGACTTCAAATCTAAGTTGTGGTTACATGAATAATAAGAAACCATTTTGCATATTTGCATGAGAGAAAGCAAAGCTTGCTGATTTTGAATGCATGCGGTTGAAATGAAGAAAGGCCATCTTTGATCATCCTTTCACAAAGTCTAAAAATCCCTTGCAGTCCCTTTTTGAGCCTGATATATTTTTCTTGAAAAAAAATAATAACCTTGGCTAGGATCACACCTTACATTGGGGGGCAAGTGCGAAATAAAATCCTTAATGACTAAAAGTGCCCAAACAACCCTAGGGGGCATAAAAAGGTCCGTAAAGGTAAAAAATGCCCAAACAACATTAGGGGGGGGCATGAAAGAGTTCTAAAAAAAAGAGATTTGAGCGTGCCATAAAATCACTAATATAATGATGCTCAAAACCAAAAGAAGAAAAAGCCCAACATTAGGGGGCATCGTGGACCATTTTGCAAATCAATTCCAAGGTCCAAAAAATCCATGAGAAAAAAAAAAACAACAACAAAAACAAAAGGGTTTAGGATATAAGCACTATCTTGAAATCCCTTAAACACCTTTTGAGCCTATAAATATCATTTTTCTTCATAGCTAAGAGCTTAAGCCTACATTACATGCCCAACTAAGCCCTTTTTGATCAAAGGCAGATAATCTAGATCGGTGAGCAATGCTTTCCTATGCGAAACAAGTCATTATTCATGCAATCAAAACAATGCTTTGAAAACTGGTTCTTTGAAACCCTCAGATTGGATTTTGAAACCTTATTAAGCAACAAAACATCACTTCACATTTTCACCAAAAACAACACTTATGTAAACATATCCATGAGAATTGCTTGAATTTTTCAGAATAAGTTTGTTTTAAACAAACATCAAAATGATTTTTGTTCGAAATATCTTTGAAATTCCAAAAGTTCTTTGTGAAAACAACTCCTTGTAAATAACCAATTCTTTTTTCACATAACCTTGTCACTAAAGAAAACCTCGAGCAAATACTCGTGGGCATCATCAAACCGAGGGGCAATATAGCAAAACACATAAGTTTGACTCCATGATTCCCAGAGATATGGTGATCCTTCAGATAAAGGTTTGTGGGCAAGAAGGTATGCTCATGTCATACCCTTCCTAGAGGTTAAGATCACAAGATATGACTCGAGTAAGCAAGAGCAGAAAGAGCCATCAAAGCTTACTATTAAAGACCCAGACTTTGAGAAAAGGAAAACTCTATGAAGAAAAGGGACCTATATTTCTCAGGTAAATATACATGCATATTGATCATAATGCATTACTTTCATCCCTAATAGATTGGTGTCTCATCGTCACCTTTTTTTGAGTGGGCTGTTGATCCCTCATCATTCAGATAGTGTGCTTTCGAGCCCTATCTCCCTTTAAATGCGTCTTTGAGCCATTATCTCCCGAGTATTGTGTTTTCTAACCATATCTCTTTTCGAGCGTGCCTTTGAGCCATCGACCACTTTAGGTAGTGCGTTTTCTAACCCTATCTCTTTTTAGTGTGTCATCAAGACCTCACCTTATGGGTAATGCGTTTTCTAACCCTATCTCTTTTTAGTGCGTCATCAAGACCTCACCTTATCGGTAGTGTGTTTTCTAACCCTACATCCTTTCAAGTGCACCTTTGAGCCCTCACCTCTCAGGTAGTGTATTTTCTGACCCTACCTCCTATCGAGTGCGCTTTTCAACCCTCATCCCCCTTCAAGTCCTATCTCTTTTTGAATGCTTCTTTGAGTTTCCATCTTTTGAATAGTACACCTTTGAGCCCTATCATACCGTCTCTTCAAGACATTTCACCCAGGTATGTCACCCATTACAATCAGACCTCTTTTGAAACTCTTTTCATCTTCCATTTAGGCCGGTTGCCCATTATAATGAAACCATTCTTTAAGAAATGCTTGCATTTCTCACCACCTTCATAATCTTCCATTTTGGGTCGGTTGCCTATTATAATAAAACCATTTTGAGAAATTCTCGCATTTCTCACCTCCTCCAAAATTTTCATCTAGGCAAGTTGCCCATTACAACAAGACCACATTGAAAAATCTTTGTATTCTTCACCACGTTGAAAAATCCCTGCATTTTTTACCACTTTGAAAAATCTTCGTGTTTTACACCTGGATAGGTCACCCATTACAATAAGACCACCTCAAAATTTTTTTTTCAATTTTCTCTGGGTAAGTCACCCGTAGTCCTAAAGAAGGATTCATCATTCCATCATCTCTCATTCTTCTTTTTCTTCTTTACAACGCTTACTATCTAAAGTCTCTTATGAGACTTTCTATCGTAAGTATTGTAAAGAGGGGGGCAACTGTTATATCACAATTCTGGGTTATTCCTTAAAAATCATTTCACTTTTTTTCAAAATAAAAATAAAAAAATAAAATGAAGGTTGATAACGTGGATAAAGTAGACTGAGGAATCAAGCTACAATTTTTTAAAGAAATTCAAGGCCTAATTGTACACTATTATGCCCAAAATGAAGAAAAAAAATGCAAATTGAAGGTCAAATTAAATAATTATTGGATAAATTTGCATAAAAATTAAGTCCAAGGACATAATTAAATTTTTAATAGGCCAATTTGATTTAATCATGGGCCAAATTAATTTTATTTGGGGCTTAATTGGTGAAAAATTAAGTTTGGGGAGCTTAATTTTGGCTTAATTGAGAAGATTGAAATTTTAAAAGACCAAATTTAATTTTTACCAAGTTAATTGATTGAAATCAGGGGCAAAATTGCAAGAAAATTAAAGTTTTGGGGTTAATTAAGGGTTAAATTGACAAAATTCACAGCTAAGGACCAATTTGCATAAGGCACAAAAATTAAGGGGGCTTAATTGACAAAAACCAGGGGTGAAATTGAAGAAATTGAAAGTTGAATGGTCAATTAGGGGTTAAATTACATAAATCCGAGACCAAGGATCATATTGCAAAAAGCACGTAAATACAAGGCTGAAAGTGAAGTATAGCAGGGGCTTAATTGCATTAAATCATAAGTTTGGGGTCAATTAGGGATTCAATTGAAATAAATTGAAAGCTAAAGGAATAAATTGAAAAGTAGATAAAATCCCTAATTCAACCTAAAACAACGCCGTTTTGTGTTTATAAAAAAAATAAAAATCAGGGTGCCAGACGACGAGTCGTGTGGTCACTATTCATTATCTCCATTTTTTCCAAAAAAACTGGTTATGTCATCTCCTTTGCAGGTGCATTTAATGTACCTAACATCCACTAAATTTGCCAAACCTTGCACGAAACTACTCACCAGACATCCCTCTACGTCTGGGTATGATCGTTGCTGACTCACTAGCAAATAAATAGACGTGGCACCACCCCAAATAGGCCACCTCAAGCAGCCTACAACTACAGATTTGACAGTGCACTATGCCTACTTTGAGCCAACGGTTGGGATCCTTCCCAACCGAATCAAGGGCTCAAAATTGTTTCCCTGTAAAGACAAGATTACCCTCTTCCACCCCTATAAATAGAAACCAGCCTTTCTTGCTCATTTTTCCTGCAACCGGTCCTTTCTCTACTTTCTCTCTCCACCGTGGCCTTCACCCACCACCACTTTCATCAACCGTCCTCTCACCATCATCCCCACCTCAAGTAGCCATCAAACCACCTCACGTGGTGGTTGCACCATTTCTCTCTTACTCTCTCCTTTGTAAAAATCTTCTTCTCTGCCACTATGACCTCGGCAGCAGCGACCACCACCTCACCCAGAAACTCTTTCCCTTCCCAAAGGCAGCCAGGGTAGCAACTTTCTCCTCAACCACTCCAATTGCCCCAACCGCGAGCTTCCCTTCTCCTTCTTAGCCTTGTGCTTTTTCTTCTTCTTCCAGCGGTGACCAGAGCAAGCAACCAGTCTCACCACCTCCAACCACATTGTGAGCCGCCAGTCGGGCCACCAGCTCCCTCAACGCCAGGTAAGCCTCCCTTCTCCCTTCCTCTTCTTCCTGTCGATGCATGAGAACAGTGCAACGTGAATTATAATTCACGTTGCACTATCTCATGCAACTTAGTCACTAGGCTGTCAGTGACTAAGTTGCTGTGGGCTGGACTTGTCCTAGCCTAGCCCAGTTGGTTGGGCCGAGTCCAGCCCATCCCTAGAATTAAAAAAAAGAATATTTTAGGTCGAGTTTGGCCCATCTCTTTCTGGGTTTGTGCTTGGCCCAGCCCATATGTTTAAAAACTATTTCATATATATATAATTTTTCAAAAATCCTTTCAAAAACAATCGTGATTTAAAAAAATATATTTTTTACCAATTTTGTTCAATATTGGATTGTATATTTATACTGTAAGATACAAATCTAATATTAAAATACCCGGTTTTCTCTGAAATATTTTAAAAAAAATTTTCAAAAAGAAAATATATTTTATTGCTACGACCAAATCCTAAAATTTTTCCAAGCATATTTTTATATAAAAAAAATCTAAAAATGGATATCATAACTTGTTTATGATTATCCATTAGGATTTGGCCAACATGTAAAAAAAAATTTCAATCTTTTTTAGGATCTAGATGTAGACTTTAATATTTGTGGGATGTAAAATTAGACGATAATGTACACCTTCAAGTATTAAAGATAGAAGATGTAAATAAATGCGATGCTAATATTTAGACTTTAGAACGGTTAGGATCTAACCCGATAAGGTAGAGACTTCCTCATGAAGGGAGATCTACTTTGAACTTTAGAAAGGACCAATGAATAAGAACCTAACCTAGAAAAACAATCAAACAACAATGTAACTTACCTTAGGTAGGGTGCATTGGGGGTGATGCGTCTTCCCCTTGCACAACCAGTCCCTTACCCGGACTCTCGCAGACCATAGGTTCCTAGTGACTATAATACTAGGTGGCGACTCCTGGACATTAATCATAATTTTATGATTAAATCCAACAAAAAACACTTCCCAATTCACCACCTCACATAAAGAGGCATGACATAAGCCTCTGCCATCGCCAGAGGATGTCACAGCCCCCGTGACACCCTTCTTGAAGCATCTTGAACTCAAGACTTGTGGGTGACACAATGGCCGTCACTCAGAAAATTATCATTGTAGAGTTTGGGCAAGAATCACAATTCTTGTTTCATCATACAAGAGTTACAATCATATGTCACCCCTTGAAGGGCGAGTTCATCATATAGATTACATGTTCATACATTTGTCATGCATGCACCGAGATGAAAAGTAGGTCCCCTACGAGTCTATAACACCTGAATTTGAATGAAAAAACACAAAAGATGAAGAGTGTGCTCGCCGTAACGTCCATTTTAAAAAAGAGTTAGAGTTTCTGAAGACAAGTGTGACTTTCCTCTAGCTTACTCAAGCAAATACTGAAAAATAACTCTAAAGAAGTTCCTTCCAACTGACCTATCATCTTTTTTCAAAACCCAACAACGACTCAGCCCAAAGAAATTGGGGGCTAGCATGGTCAAGATGCCTCAACGCAATCTAGCATTTCTATAAAAGCTTTTGTGGGAAGGCTGATCGAAGGTGAATTGCACCACAATTGCAGAATGGAGCCTGTTCTTGCGCTGTCCAAAAAAAACTACCTTTGTTTGATCATGCCTGCAAACCTTCTTGATTTTTGTTTCATCCTGTTCTAGTTTTTGTTGATAATTTGGCTCAAAATTCCATAAGACTTTCCCTGTCAAATGAGCCTTTCTTGTTAATAAGATCATGGGTTTTTCTATGTTCATGACATGCCATTATTTTTGTTACTATTTCATGCAAATAACATATTGAGAATAACCTTTAAGCATGAAACCATTACACCAAGAATCTTTGGGTATGTTTCCCTTTTCTTCCAAAACTATACATGATCGCATATAAGGATTTTGGAATTTCAAAGTTTTGTACAAAAACAGAAATCATGTTGATGTTTGTCCAAAACAAACGAATTCTAAAAATTTAGGTGATTTCTTAGAAAGGTAACCATACACTTAGAAAACCTAAAAAAAAAGAAAAAGAAAAAAAAACATCATAAAGTGACTCCAAAAGCTGAGTTTTATTTGAATGAATAATGAGAAATCACGTAACATACCGCATGAAAACAAAGCTTACCGATCCTAAGTGCATGAGTTTGAAATGAGGAAAGGCAATTTTTAATAATCCATTCATGAGGCTAAAATATATCATTTGCAGTCCCCTTTTGAGCCTAATGCTTTTCTTGAGATAAATAACCTTGGTTAGGATCACACCTCACATTGGGGGCAAGTGCGATGACATAGAAAAAATCTTAATGATTGAAAGTGCCCAAGCAGCACTAGGGGGCATAAAAGAAAATTCTTAATCATCAAAGGTACCTAAACAAAGATGGGGCCATGAAGAAAAATCCAAAGGATCCAAATTTTAAGCAAAAAAAAAAAACCAATATGATGATGCTCAAAACCATATGAAGAAAACAAAAACAAAGAGAAAAAGCCCAAGCCCAACACTATGGGGCACGATAGACCGTTTGAAAAGACAATTCAAAAAACAAAAGGTCAAGAAATAAGCACAAGTGATCCTTAGTTTTGAAAGCCCTTAAACACCTTTAGAGCTTGTAAATATCCTTTTTTTTCATAACCAATAGCCCAAGCCTACATTAAGTGCCTAATCAAGCCCTTTCTGATCAAAGGCAAGCAATCTGGATTAGTAGGCAGTGCTTTCTCATGCGAACCAAATCATTATTTATGCAAATAAAATAAATGCTTTAAAAATCGGTTCTTTGTAACCCTCAATTTGAAATTTGAACCATTTTTGACCAACCAAGCGTCACTTCACATTATTCACCAAAAGCAAAACAGAAAAGTTTTCATCACTTCTGAAAACCTCTCAATAGGAATCACTTGAATTTCTTCAGAATGAGTTCGTTTTGAATTGATGTCAAAATGATTTCTGTGTCTGGAATAGCTTTGAAATTCTAAAAATTTCTGCATGAAAACAACTCCTTATCAAACCTTCCTTGGCATAGCCTCATACTGAAACCCAAATTGAGCACTTGGGGGCATGATCAAGCTGGGGGGGTAGTAAAAAAAACATTTGGTAGAGCTAGCTCCATGATTCCCTTTCTAAGAAACTGTTAGGCAAAATTGGCAACCATTGGATAAAGGGCAGAGGACAAAGAACTATGATGATATCAAGCCCTTCTTAGATGTCAAGATCACATGATATGACTCATGTAAGCATGAGGGACAAAACCATCGATGTTTACTAAAAACACTCCAACTTTTGAGAAAAGAAAGACACCATGAAAAAATAGGGACCTATATTTCTCAGGTACACCTGTTCATGCATATTGATCATAATGCATTATTTTTAACATTGTCAAATTGGTGTTTCATCATCACTTTTGGGGTAATGTATTTTCTAACCCTACCTCATTTTCGAGTGCGTCTTTGAGCCACCATCTCTTGGGTAGTGCGTTTTCTAACCCTACCTCCTTCCGAGTGCGCCTTTGAGCCCTCACTTCCTTTTGTGTGTGCCTTTGAGCCACCATTTCTTAGGTAGTGCATTTTCAAACCCTACCTCATTTCGAGTGCGTCTTTGAGCCCTCACTTCTCAGGTAATGCGTTTTCTAACCCTATCTCCTTTCAAGTGCGCCTCTGAACCACCACCTTTTGGGTAGTGAGTTTTCTAACCCTACCTTATTTCTAGTGCGCCTTTGAGCCACCATCTCTTGAGTAGTGTGTTTTTTAACCCTACCTCATTTTGAGTGCGCCTTTGAGCCACCATATCTTCCTTTGAGCCACCATCTCTTGGGTAGTGCATTTTCTAACCCTACCTCATTTTGAGTGCGCTAACCCTACCTCATTTTGAGTGCGCCTTTGAGCCACCATCTCTTGGGTAGTACGTTTTCTAACCCTAACTCATTTCGAGTGCGCCTTTGAGCCCTCATTTCCTTTCGAGTGCGCCTTTGAGACACCATCTCTTGGGTAGTGCGTTTTCTAACCCTACCTCATTTCGAGTGCGCTTTTGAGCCACCATCTCTTGGGTAGTGCATTTTCTAACCCTACCTCATTTCAAGTGCACCTTTGAGCCCTCACCTCTTTTTATGTATGCCTTTAAGCCATTATCTCGGGTAGTGCGTTTTTTAACCCTACCTCCTTTTGAGCACGCCTTTGAGCCCTTACTTCTTAGGTAATGTGTTTTCTAACCCTACCTCCTTTCGAGTGCGCCTTTGAGCCATATCATTTTTCTGGGTAGGTCACCCATTACAACATGACCAATTCTCCATGTTTTTTTTTATCTAGGTAGGTCACCTATTACAATGAGACCATTCTTCCACTTGAGTAAGTCACCCATTACAATGAGACCACTCTTTCCTTTTTCTGTGGGTGGGTTACCCATTACAATGATACCACTTTTTCCTTTTTCTATGGGTAGGTCACCCATTACAATGAGACCGCACTTCTTTTTTTTTTCCACCTGGGTAGGTCACCCATTACAATGAGACCACTTTTTACACATTCTTTTGTTTTGGTTAAATGAGGTCGCCAGATGGGATCTCAGATAGCTTTGGTTAAAGGGAATCGCCAGATAGGATTTCAGGTTGACCGAGCTGCACATATTTTTTTGATTTTGGTTTAATGAGGTCGCCAAATGGGATCTCATGTAGCTTTGGTTAAAGGAAATTGCCAGATGTGATTTCAAGTTGACTAAGCTACACATATTTTTTAATTCCAGTTGAATGAGGTCGCCAGATGGGATTTGAGGTGGCGTTGGTTAAAGGGAATCGCTAGATGGTATCTCAAGTTAATGGAAAAAAAAAAACAAAGAGAGAAAGTTTAAACCCTGCCATCATGAAGAACATTTTATTCAGTTTTGGTTAAAAGAGATCGCCAAATGGGATTTCAGATTAATGGGAAAAGAGAGAGAGAAAAAAAAAACAGAGAGAAAGAGAGAAAGAAAAAAAGAAAGCAAAGGAAGAAAATAGAAGGAAAAGAGAAAGAAATAGAAAAAGCAAAAAAGGTCTTTAGATGAGTGGATTCAACAAGTTAGGAAGACAAGTTTTTTTTTTTTACAAAGCTTAGTGTGCAAAACATTGAGGAGTTTTGCTTCGTAAGCATTGTAAAGAGGGGGAATCTGTTGTTACCCATGTTTTGATAAATTTTTAGAAAAATCCAAAAATAGAGAAAACAATGAAAATCCAAAAAAATATGTTTTTTAATATATTTTCTTCATTTTAACATTTTTAGCATCGTCTTAAAAGAATTTAAATTTTCAAAGATCTTGGGAACGCGTTTGACTTTTAACGTGTTAATTTTAAAAATCACCGATTTTCCTCATTCGAGACGATGTTGATAAGAAAAATCTAAAAAAATAAGAAAAAAATCAAAACTTACAAAAAAAGAAGTTGAGGGACCAATTTTGAGGTCCAAGCAACATTTTGCCTATAAGTAGCCTTCAACACACACAAAAAGGGGAGGGGGGCAATTTTGAAACATTAGAAAAACACAAAAAAAAACCCTAACCCTAAACCCATTTATTTCAAAAGAGCGGCGCCCCCTTCACTTTCAGCTGCCCCCCTCCCTGGTTTGGTTATTTTTCTAACCCAAACCAGCCGGACTCAAGCCTCCTTCCCCCTGGCCACCTGACAATTTCCCCTTTTCCCCCAGGTAGCCCAAGATCCCCCTCTCACAATCACTTCCCCTCATTCAAAAACAAACCAGAAATCGGTCGCCTACCCCATCTCCCCATCATCTTCCCTCTCTCAGCAGTCTCTCCCCGTTGTCTACCTCTCAATCTCTAAAAATCAGAGCCATCCCCCCCTCAGCCGACTTAGAGCATCGAGCCAAGACCAAAGAGAAGCCACTTCTCCCCCCTTCTCTTTGACAAAATAGAATCCCCTCACAAACCGAGACCTAGCTCTCCTTCTCCCCTCGGCCAATAGACTTTCCCTCTCAGCCAACTCACCAATTTCCTTTCCTTGCTTTAGCTCTCCTTCAATGGCATGCACCGTTTCTCCTCCCTCCCGACCGGACATCCACACCCATCTCCATCGCGGCTTCATCTGCCACAGACAACGGCAACCATTAGATCTACTATCGGTAGAAGAGAAACAAACAGAGAACGGAGGAGGTGGAGAAATAGGGCAAATCAAAAAAGGAAAACACCAAAGCAGATTTCAAAAAGAAAGGAAATAAAAACTAAAATCAACTAGTTATTGCGGTTTTGTTGTTTCTGTAGGGCATCGCCGACGTAGGGAGACAGAGAAGATGAAGACATTCCCAATCCACTTGTTCTGCCACTTTCATCGGCGGCGGCGCTTGAACCCACGCTCCACCAGTGGTGATGGTGCGTGGAACAATGCGCCACTACTGTTCATGCAGTTGTAGAAGGTCTTCGCTATAATTTCTAGAGTTTTAGGGGCTATTTTGTAAATTTTAAATTGTTTGATGTAATTTTTTTTGTTTAGTTTTGAATTTTTATTATTTATAGTGTTGATGTAACAAAAAAAAAAAAACAAAGAAAAGAAAAGAACAAATATATAGTGAAAGTGTATATGTGTATTTGTATTTGTTTTATGGATGTTTCTTTTTATTTATGATAAAATTGCAAAGAATAAAGAAGAATTTAATATTTTGATTTGCTCATGGTCAAGAATCATGAACTTACATGTAAGTCGTATTTCTAATATCCGATGAAAAGAAAATTATTAAAACTTCTTTAACACATCAAAGCCACAAAGCAGCTTACCTCAGGTAGGGTGTGTTAGGGGTGCTAATACCTTCCCTAACCACAACAAGTCCCTTACCTGTGAATCTTTGACAAGACCAGCACATCTGGGTTTCCTAGTAACCCTCAATAAAACACTAGGTGGCGACTCTAACGAATCAATCAAGCGAAAAAAAAAAATTGAGATGAAAAATCGCTAGCTGACACCACGCAGGTGACGTGTCCCACTCTTCTTTCGATGTGGGATGTTACACTTAGCCTGTTTCATTTTGATATTTTATATTTTTACATGTGATAATAATAATAAAAAAAAAGGATCATGTAGGGGGTTTCTGATTAGTACTTAAAAGTGCATATTTATCAAGGTTTTATATCATCATTTTGCACTTAAAAGAAGGCATTTGCCATGCATTTGGGAGCTGGGTTGTTCATAACAAGTTCATGCTCTTTATTTCTCTCTTTATATTTTTTTTTTTTGTAATTTTTAAGTTTTGCTTTCATTAATATCTTGTTTATGTTTTTCATTTCCTTTCCTTTCCTTAGTTAACTTGTATCTTATTTATGTTCTTGTTTTGTTTATTTATGTTTCTCTTCTTCATTATGTTTAGCTAAGTTTTATTATGTCAAGGTGAAAAGATTACACTAATGGTGTAAAAACAAGTATAGTGTAAACTCAACATGGACCTTAATGTTTAATATTAACATGTCTTATCTTTTTATCTTACTAATTCTTAATACCTTGCTTGTTAAATGGTTAATCTAGATTTGTGTTGTATAACACTTGGTACAACAAATGCTTGGCACTTTCATAGCCCAATCGTATGTTATTACCTACACTTGGGCTATGAAAGGAACTTGATTTGTTGTTAACATCAGTTAACATCATGAATTCCAGACAATATTTAAAAGTTTGGTGTTATGTCAATAAGATAATTAATATGATCATGTTAATAATTTATAATGAGCTATTAATGACAAATCATCCGATTGGAACCTCCTCCGCGTGTGGTTTCCAAATTGAGTAATAAGAGTTTATACTATACTTGTTTGAAATATCATTGGTGGATCCTCTAACCTTGACATTTGTTTTTATCATTGTTTAATCCTTACATTAATCTTCAATCTCAAAGTTCTCATTACTTTCTTCCTCCTCTTCTTCTTACTACTACTACTACTACTATTATTAATATTATTATTACTAATATTAATATTAATATTATTATTATTATTATTATTATTATTTACATTCTGTTTATATTATATAATATATCTCTTTGATCTTTTCATAAACTCAGTATATAGGCTGGAAACCTGTGACCCGATCTTTTAGATCATTCTCAGATATAACAACGCCACATACTGAGTATTATTATTATTATTATTATTACTATTATTACTACTACTACTACTATTATTGTTATTATTGTTGTTGTTGTCTTGTTATTTATAATTTATACAATTAACCTCTCTATGGTTCGACCCCGGTCTTGCCGGGTTATTTATTACTTCAACACTCCTGCACTTGGGAGAAGACATCAAGCTTTTGGTCGTGTCAATTTTTTGGCGCCGTTGCCAGAGAGGTAAATTCTTGTACAAATTATAATATTTATTTTGTTTTCTCTTTTCACTTTTCTTGTATCTAACTTTGTTTCTTTTGTTTTGTTTCTTTTTCTTTTATTTTCTTCTTCCTTTTATTCTTTTTCTACACGTGCATGAGTGTTTGGTCACGTACATTAAGTGGTAGACTTTGTAGGGTATCCTCATCATTTTCAGAAAATATGGCCGAAGAAGATAACCAGTCACTTCATAATGAGAATAATATGAGAATAACCGTGTTAGGACACTTAGAGACCACATGAATCCCACAAGAACAAGTGCACCCTCATGTATAGTTTTCCCTCCTGATGCATCCCATTTTAATTTTAAGCCATACATTATTCAACTTTTACCTTCTTTTCATGGCTTAGATATAGAAAATCCATACTTGCATTTGAGAGAATTTGAAGTTTGTAACACCTATAATGACTTAAATTGTAGCATGAATACCATTAGATTAAAGCTTTTTCCTTTTTCATTAAAAGATAAAGCTAAAACATGGCTACAAAATCTTAGGTCAGGATCCATTCGTGCTTGGGATGAAATGCAACAACAATTTTTAAAGAAGTTTTTTTCCATCTCA
The DNA here is from genome assembly GCF_005239225.2 of Populus alba. Taxonomy (NCBI): domain Eukaryota; kingdom Viridiplantae; phylum Streptophyta; class Magnoliopsida; order Malpighiales; family Salicaceae; genus Populus; species Populus alba. Next base: position 17,757,455 of record NC_133291.1, read on the forward strand.
CAGAACCAACTCTTTCAAAAGACAAATCACCACTTTCACTCAAAAACCAGGTGAAACATTTTACCAATGTTGGGATAGGTATCGAGACTTGCTTAATACTTGCCCTCATCATGGTTTTGAAACATGGAGATTGGTTTCACAATTTTATGAAGGGTTAACACCTACAGATAGGCAAATGGTTGAATTGATGTGCAATGGAACTTTTGAAGATAAAGACCCTAATGAAGCAATGGAGTACCTAGACTTGTTAGCCGAAAATGCTCAAAATTGGGACACCACAGGTACTTATGAGGTACCAAGTAAAACTCAACCTCATACATCTAGTGGAGGTATGTATAACCTTAGGGAAGATCATGACCTCCAAGACAAGTTTGTATCTTTAGCTAGAAAAGTCGAGGCATTAGAATTGAAAAAGAGTGGTCAATTAAAATCTGTTCAAGACATTGTGTGTCAAATCTGTGAAACAAATGAGCATGCAACCAATGACTGTCCAACTTTGCCTTCTTTTAAGGAATGCCTCCATAAACAAGCCCATGCTTTAAACAATTGTCAAAGGCCCAATCATAACCCATACTCGCAAACATACAACCCTGGTTGGAGAAATCATCCAAATTTCAGTTGGAAGAGTGATAACAATAATGCACAAACTTTGCAGCCACCGTTTCAAGCACACCATAATTTCCAAAATTCTCATGGATATATACCTCCTTATGCTCCACCTCCTAGAAGAAATCTTGAGGAAACATTGCATGCATTCATGGAAAAGCAAGAGACAATCAACACTCAACTTACTCAAAGCATGACAAATTTTAAAGATGCCCTTGCAAAATTCACATCTGCTCTCAGTTTTCAAAAGAAAGGTAAGTTTCCATCTCAACCACAGCAAAATCCAAAGGGGCAATTGGCAAATGCAAGTAGTTCCGGAAGCCAACACATGGATCAAGTCAAATCATTCATCACTCTTCGCAGTGGTAAGGTTATTGAAAAACCCACTCTTGAACCTTGTGAGAAAGATGATGTGTCAACCTTTGAGGGTAAGGAAGGGGTTGAATCTGAACATTGTGAAGAAAAGACTGATTCTTCGCCAGCACTTCCATTTCCTCATGCCATAACCAAACAAAGGAAAGTCAATCACAATTCTAAAATCCTTGAAACTTTCAAACAAGTAAGGATCAATATACCTTTGTTGGATGCTATTAAACAGGTACCTTTCTATCCTAAATTTTTGAAAGATCTATACACTGTGAAGAGAAAAGTGAATGTGAAAAAGAAAGCATTTTTAGCCGAACAAGTAAGTGTTATTCTTCAGAACAATAATGCTTTGAGATATAAAGACCCTGGTTGTCCTACAATTTCTTGCTTTATTGGAGAACATAAAATTGAAAGAGCTTTACTTGATCTTGGAGCTAGTGTGAATTTACTTCCATATTCGGTTTTTCAAAGTCTCAATCTAGGTGAGTTAAAACCAACTTCTGTAACTCTTTTACTTGCTGATAGATCTATAAAAGTGCCTAGAGGAATAGTTGAGGATGTGTTAGTACAAGTTGATAAATTCATTTACCCTGTAGATTTTATTGTCTTGGATACACAACCTGTTGAAGCATGTAATTCAATTCCTGTTATTTTAGGACATCCATTTCTTGCAACTTCTAATGCATTGATTAATTGTAGGAATGGACTGATGAAGCTATCATTTGGAAACATGACATTGGAGATGAATATTTTCAACATTTGCAAGCAACCTGGAGATGATAATGATTTACAGGAAGTGGACTTTATTGAAAAATTAGTTCATGATCAATTTCAAACCACTTCTAGTGAAACTGAGATTGATGAACCTGACGAGTTGCAAATGGTTTATTTTCAGGAAGAAGCAAAGGCATGTAATTAGAGACCACAAATTGAAGAATTGCCACCACGATCAATTGAGTTTATACCTTCAAGTGTTCAACCACCAAAACTTGATTTGAAGCCGTTACCAATTAATCTCAAATACTCATTTTTGGGAGAAAATGAAACTTTTCTGGTAATAATCTCTTCCAAACTTAATGCACATCAAGAAGGTAGGTTAATGCAAACTCTAAAAATGCACAAAAATGCATTAGGATGGACCATAACTGACATAAAAGGAATTAGTCCTTTGATTTGCACACACAGGATTTATTTGGAGGAAAATGCTAAACCATCTAGAGAAATGCAACGAAGACTTAATCCTAATATGAAAGAAGTAGTGAAAAATGAAGTCATTAAGCTTCTAGATAATGGAATCATTTATCCTATTTCTGACAGCAAATGGGTAACTCCTACCCAAGATGTACCAAAAAAGTCTGGAGTCACAGTGATAACAAATGAGAAAAATGAGTTAATTCCAACTCGGACTATTACTGGTTGGCGCATGTGCATTGACTATAGGAAACTTAATTTAATGACTAGAAAGATCATTTTCCTTTACCTTTCATGGATCAAATCCTAGAAAGAGTTGCAGGTCATGAATTTTATCGTTTTCTAGATGGCTATTCAGGTTACAATCAAATTGAAATTGCATTGGAAGATCAAGAGAAGACTACTTTCACATGTCTATTTGGTACTTTTGCATATCAAAGAATGCCTTTTGGGTTATGTAATGCACTAGCCACGTTTCAAAGATGCATGCTTAGCATATTTAGTGATATGGTTGAACGTTTTCTTGAGATTTTTATGGATGATTTTTCTGTTTTTGGTGATTCATTTGATGATTGTTTAACTAACTTGGAAAAGGTTTTGAACAGGTGTGAAGAGAAGAATCTTGTACTGAATTGGGAAAAATGTCACTTTATGGTAATAAACGGCATTGTACTTGGTCACATTGTTTCATCGAAAGGAATTGAGGTTGACAAATCTAAAATCGAGTTAATTGCCAACTTACCAACACCAAAATCTGTTAAAGATGTTAGATCATTCTTAGGACATGCTGGTTTTTACAGAAGGTTCATCAAAGAAAGTTCTTGAACGAAGTGAAGAACTTTTATTGGGATGACCCTTATTTATTCAAATATTGTCCTGATCAAATATTTCGAAGATGCATTCCTGACAATGAGGTAAGTAGTGTCATTAAATTTTGTCATTCTGAGGCATGTGGGGGTTATTTCTCATCAAGAAAGACAATTGCAAAAATCTTACAAAGTGGATTTTACTGGCCCACCATGTTCAAAGACTCACATGTATTCTGTAAGACTTGTGAAAATTGTCAAAAGTTGGGATCTATTTCGAAACGTCACATGATGCCTTTAAATCCTATTCTTGTCATTGAGATCTTTGACTGTTGGGGTATAGATTTCATGGGTCCATTTCCTCCATCATTTGGTTTCTTGTACATATTGGTCACAGTAGATTATGTTTCAAAATGGATAGAGGCAATTCCAAGTCGAACCAATGATCACAAAACAGTGATAAAGTTTTTGAAAGAAAACATTTTAAGTCGATTTGGAATCCCTCGAGCCATGATAAGTGATGGTGGAACACATTTCTGCAACAAGCCATTTGAGTCTTTAATGAAGAATTATGGAATCACACACAAAGTTGCCACCCCTTATCACCCTCAAACGAGTGGGCAGGTAGAAATTGCTAATAGGGAGATTAAATAGATCTTAAAGAAAACGGTGAACCCTAATCATAAAGACTGGTCCTTAAGACTTAATGATGCACTTTGGGCTTATCGAACTGCGTAAAAAACATCATTAGGTATATCACCTTATAGACTAGTATATGGAAAACCTTGTCACTTGCCTGTGGAAATTGAACATAAAGCTTATTGGGCTATTAAAGCTTTCAATTCAAACATTGATGATGCTAGTCAACTGAGAAAATTGCAAATAAATGAGCTTAAGGAAATAAGAAATGATGCATATGACAATTCAAGAATTAATAAAGCAAGACTCAAAGAGTTTCATGATAAGAAAATACTGAGAAAAACATTCAATGTTGGTCAAAAAGTCTTGCTTTATAATTCTCGACTCCATTTATTTCCTGGAAAACTAAGATCAAAATGGAGCAGTCCATTTATTGTGAAACATGTGTATCCATATGGGGCCTGTGATATCGAGAATCCAAAGAATGGCAATGTTTTCAAGGTAAATGGGCATCGGTTGAAAGTTTATTTTGACAATTTTTCAGTTGAAAATGACTCTATTGAATGCGATTACAGAAATTTACCGTGCTAGATGTGCAAGATTGAGGTTGTTAATGAACCATGGAATTCCTGAAGATATTTGTTGGCTGATTGAAGCAAAGGTCCGGTTATCAGGTGAGTCCTCCAATTCTTTCATTTCACACATGCCTGGAACAGATAAAAGCACTTTTACAAAGAAACGTCGTGTAAAACAACTGAAAGTCTGTCATAAATGTGCTAGATGGACTTGTAATGCGACATGTCATTCTTTAGGAATGGTATCTGTAAACCATGAAGATAAAATACAATTCATTAAGGATGGCCTGAGTAAGGGGTCTTTAGATAATCTTCTATTGACTCTTGAGACGCACCCTAGTGGAGATGTGCATTGTCCAATTTATGATTTATGGCCCCAATTCCATAAAGAACATGCTCAACTTAGTCTAGGGAATCTGACTAAAAAAGACCCTGTTTGCCAGTTTTTAAGAAAACTGGATGGGAAGGCTATCCCCGACCCATAGAGGGCGTTTAAGCCGTTCTTTGACGTAAAACCAAGGAAAGATGTGAGCCACATCACAACTACCTGTACATACACCTGCTTTTTCAAAATAAATAAATAAAGAGAGAGAGAGAGAGTGTGTGTGTGTGAGACTACAGCTGGCCTACATATAGGTGGTATGATTGCATTTTCAATTTCTCATCTATAAATTCTTCTCTTCTTTCCCTTCTTTTCTACTCAACCCATACATTCATCAAATACAGACATGTGTGGAAATGGCAGGTTCCTTAAGTAATCACATAAACAATATATGTGTTTTCGGTGGATCCAGTCCTGGGAAAGAAAAAGAGTTTTTAGAATCAACAAATCATCTTGGTCAGGTACTAGCTGAGCGAAAGATTCATTTAGTGTATGGAGGAGGCAGCCTTGGGTTAATGGGGGGAGTGTCAATAACTGCATTTTTAGGAGGTAGTCAAGTTTTGGGGGTTGTCCCCAAAGCTTTAGCACAAGGGGACATCATTGGAAAAACAATTGGAGAGGAATTACAAGTCCCCACAATGTCTGATCGACTGAATGCAATGTTTAACCATGCTGATGCCTTCATTGCCTTACCAGGTGGTCTGGGCACATTGGAAGAGATCTTTCATATTTCCTCTTGGGCCCAACTGCATATTCACCATAAACCCATAGGTTTGTTAAATGTTAATGGTTTTTATGATAAGTTGTTGTCTTTTCTTGATCATGCTGTGGAACAGGAATTTCTAACATCTTCAGCACGACAAATCATAATCTCTATTGCTACTGCTGAACAATTGATTGACCAATTACAATCTTTCATCCCTGTAATTAATCCCTCCATGAGTCGCATAAATTGATCAACTAAGGAAAGCCGTAAAAAGCTTAGATTGGATTTGAGCCTTCGTTTGTAAAAACTTTGTGTCTTTTGGTTTTATTATTGTGTTTTGTTGTTTCTTATATTTGTTTAAGTGTGTTTCAGGTTTGTCAGTGTTTACTATTTCAGGTGATGTCTTCTATACTCTATCTTTCTACCTTAAGACATTGAGGACAATGTCTCATTTTGGTTGGGGGGAAAGGGTAGTAGTTGATATTTAAAAAAAAAAAACTGTGTTTTCTATTTCATAAACTATTTGCAAAAACTGTTGTTACTAGGATGACAGAGTAAAATGAGTTCTTTTGTTAAAGTGACTCTTGAGACGCATCTTAGTAAACATTCTTAACAGGGTCTATCAGAATACTTCTTGAAATATTCAGGTTTACAAACTCTCGTATTGGTAGCACTTGATTCTGCTCATATGCTCATTTAACAAGTATTTTTAAATCTTCATTTTTACACACACACTTTAACATATGATTGTGGGCTGCACATTGGATTATTACATTATTTATGTTCTTTTGTTAAAGGTAACAACTAAGGGAAAGGGATAGTACATCATTTGCAAAAAAAAAAAAAACAATGATAATAAAAAGGTAGATAAGTCTGGTTTCGTAGCCTCCCTAACCTGAGCAATTAAGCCCGAAGGGGTGTTTTAACACTTAATACCCTAAAGTCAACTAACTTGGGAGCTATTGGCCCAACACTTGTTACATGTGTTGAGGAGAAAAGCTTAAGAGAATCAAACATTGCATTAACTATGTAACAGTATCTGCAACCCGAGTTGCTAAGCTCGTAGGGGTGTCTCAACACCTAATGCCCTAAGACCAACTGGTTTGGGAGTCATTAGCCTAAAACTCGTTACATGGGTTAAAGATACATTGTGTTTCAAGTTGTATGTGTATATAAATAAATAAATAAATAAAAAAGAAAAAAAATAATAATCTCAACCTAAGGAAGTTAGCCTTAAACATTAGAACAAAAATTTATTTTTCTTCCAAGTATAGCCCCATAACTATATGTTGATATTTTGAGCACAAAAGAAAGGTTTAGTAATATCTTGTTTAAGAGGTATTGAGCAAATATATGAATTTAATGAGAGTTTGTTTATCTGGATAAATTAAAGTAAGTTGAATGATGAATGCCTTGTTTTATGGAATTTGCAAATTGTTTTTCTATTTTAACGCTTTGATTATTAGGGACTAGTAATAAGCTGGTTGGGGAGTGTGATTAGTACTTAAAAGTGCATATTTATTAAGGTTTTATATCATCATTTTGCACTTAAAATATCAATAAAATGCCTTAATATATGGTAAATATTCATCTTAAATGCAGGCCTATCACATAAATCAAAGGATTGATTGATGAATTCAACTACTGAAATTTGTGAAGATAAAGAGATGGTGAAACTTAGAAAAGAGATGTTGGTGCAGTCCAAATTGAAACACTATTCACTAATTGGGTCATATCTCGAGTTCTAGATGTCCAAATGACCTCAAATTTTTACACAGATTCAGTAAGACATAGGTCTACAACTTTCATGTTTTCATCAAGATCTAAGAAGTCCATTTTCAAGTCCAAATTATAGCAACAATGGAGAAGTTCGAATCTGTCCTGCAGCCCAAACACTATTCAGTGTTTGGCCCATATCTGGAGTTCTAGAAGTCCAAATGACCTCCAATTTTTTTTCTTGGAAAGCTGAGTCAATTTCCTACAACTTTCATGTTTTCTAGTGGACCCAGTTCGGATGGTAGCATTTTTGTTTTATTCAGAAAAGAAGATAAGGATTTTCACCTAGTCAAAAGTTGGCCACCCACTCAACAATTAGTCATCAAATCAATAATTCTGAATTTTGGCCTATAAAAAGAGGCATTTGCCATGCATTTGGGAGCTGGGTTGTTCAGATCAAGTTCATGCTCTTTATTTCTCTCTTTATATTTTTTTTTGTAATTTTTAAGTTTTGCTTTCATTAATATCTTGTTTATGTTTTTCATTTCCTTTTCTTTCCTTAGTTAACTTGTATCTTGTTTATGCTTTGATTTGTTGTTAACATCAGTTAACATCATGAATTTCTGACAATATTTAAAAGTTTGGTGTTATGTAAAAGATAATTAATGTGATCATGTTAATAATTTATAATGAGCTATTAATGACAAATCATCTGATTGGAACCTCCTCCGTGTGTGGTTTTCAAATTGAGTAATAAGAGTTTATACTATACTTGTTTGAAATATCATTGGTGGATCCTCTAACCTTGACATTTGTTTTTATCATTGTTTAATCTTTACATTAATCTTCCATCTCAAAGTTCTCATTAATTTCTTCCTCCTCTTCTTTTTATTACTACTACTACTATTACTACTACTACTATTATTAATATTATTATTACTATTATTATTATTATTATTATTTACATTCTGTTTATATTATATAATATATCTCTTTGATCTTTTCATAAACTCAGTATATAGGCTGGAAACCTGTGACCCGATCTTTTAGATCATTCTCAGGTATAATAACGCCACGTATTAAGTATTATTATTATTATTATTATTATTACTACTACTACTACTACTACTACTACTACTATTACTATTGTTGTTATTATTGTTGTTGTTGTCTTGTTATTTATCATTTATACAATTAATCTCTCTATGGTTCGACCCCGGTCTTGCCAGGTTATTTATTACTTCGACACTCCTGCACTTGGGAGAAGACATCAAGCTTTTGGTCGTGTCAATTTCCTTCATTATTTCCCCTCTTCCCTTTAGTTGGATATTGTTGTCCATTGGCCCCTAATCTACACATGAAGTTTGCCATTTTTTTTTTATCAGAAGCATGTAATAACATCATGCTGTAATTATGCCTTCATTCACATGGTACATAAACATGCAAATTCCATCCATCAAACATATAATTTGTGCATCAACATAACATGGTTTCTGTTTTTCAACTCTAACATGCTTTTCAAGGTTCAAAAACAACATAATTCTACACATAACATCATCATAAGATATTATCATACCATTTCATCAAACACAAGTAAACATTTACGTCATTAACACCAATATACTTCCAATTTTGATTTCAATAAGGTCTAAGGTTCCACAAAGTCACAATCCATGTATTACATCACATTACATTTGCATTCAGTTTAACCCTTTCTATAGTTGACCCTCCTCTTCAATTTGTGTATCCAAATCTATCCATTTTCTTTGTTAATTTATCTGGAATTAGGTCCCTTATTTAACACTATTTTCTTGGCATTCTATTTAGTTTCGGTTTCCTTTACAGCTCGTCTAGAAGTCCTAGGTCATTTTCTTACGGTCTTTTTTTTCCCGGTTCTAAAGTCTCAAAAACAGGAGGAAGGAATTTACATGATCCATACCTTTCAAATCTAAGTCGGTTCATGGAAAGTTTGATAGTATTTCTTCTCTTCTTCTCCCGGTTTTCCCCTTCTTTTTCTACTCTCAGTTTCCCCTCCTTCTATTGGTTTCCCCCTATCGGTTCTAGACCCCTTCTTCTTCCCTCTTTGCAACTGTTCAACCTTCTCTCAAGTTCTTATCTCTCTCTCTCTCTCTCTCTCATATCCGATAAGGCTCCTATAGTTGGGTTTGGTTTACTTTTTGTGGGGAAAAAGGAAGAGGAGAAGAGCATGCAACTGAGCATGTAGTAGTTGCAGACAATTTTTGGAAAAAGGAAAGGTCACCTTCTCTCCCCCCCTTGTATTTATACCCCTTCTTAAATGAGGTGGGGTGTTTGGGGTTGGTTTAAATGTGTTCTTGTTCTTGTTTTGGTTTCTTTAAACCGGTTTTTCCTACTCTAATCTCTCCCTTAAGGTAGATTGATTTCCTCCCCTAAACTTCTACTTAGCATGAGTTGACCTTTTACTTAAATTTATGTCGGGTATTACATCCAAAGACTAATTTTTTTGTCAGGTTTTACACCTCGGCTCACACATGGATCCGTCAACGCACATAACCATTATTGACTCAAAAATCATCAATGAAAATTGAGTCACTGCCAACTTAGGTATTGTTAACGAAACTGTTTCCACAGCTAACACATGAATTCGTTTTTAATTTAAAATAGCATCGTTTAAGTTTTTTTAAAAAAATCTCAAATCAACATCATTTTAGCTTAATGCTGATCAACTTAGATTAAACCGTAAAATTATTTATATAAACCTTGAGCTGGGTGATGGATCAACTCTGACATCAATCCTTTACATTCAATCAAAGTAGAAATATACATTTACTCTTCATGAGTAAGAACCTACGAGAAAAGTACCTTTCAAGTGTAAAACCAAAGAAACTAGGCTAAGCCTTAGTCAAGGAAATAACACAAGACTATGACTGGATCCCTTGCAGCTCAATTCTTGAAATATCCCATTGATTTTTCTAGTAGAGTGCCAAATATTATCTTTGTTTGATGACAAAGGAGATGATTGGCATCAATTAAATTTGAAATTATGGATGATAAAAGTTGTACAAAATAGATCAAATAAAAATGAAACTTTTAAATCAAGAATTAAACATTATCCTTACACGTTCAGATTTCACATGTGTTATTTTTTTTCAGTACTATTATTAATATAACTCAAAATTCACATTCTCATCAATATTTCAATATAGTCCTCATTAGTCATAGGTACAAGAACTCTAAGCCATTTTCTTGAGGTTTTCTTCTTCCTTTTGGTCCCGCAGTCTCAAGAACAGGTAAATAAGTGATGTTATTCATACCTTATGATTGGCTTTAGAGAAGGTTTTAACAGTTTTTCTTCCTCTCTTCTCTTGGTTCCCTCCTCCATCTGTCTGTTTCTAGCCGGCCCTAGGTAAGGAAGTGATGTTATTCATACCTTATGATTTTAAGTAGCTTTAGAGAAGGTTTAACAGTTTTTCTTCCTCTCTTCTCTTGGTTCCCTTCTCCATATGTCTGTTTCTAGTCGACCCTAGGCTCCTTCTTCCTTAATGTTTTCAATTATTCATCCTTTTCTCTAACTCTCTCTTTTCTTATACGCACAAGGAGGTGACATGCAACTGGTTTGGTTTGGCTTTCCTTTGCGAAGGAGTGTGTGCGCTACAACAATGGCTACTGGGGAGAGGTCTAGGCTCCTTTTTCTTCTATATTTTCGGTCACTTCTCTTTTCCTCTAACTCTCTTCTCACTTAGCACCTAAGGGAATTGGCATGCAGCTGGTTGGTTTTAGTTTTTCTTTGGGAGAGAAGGGTTGTTTTAGCAGAGTTTCTACAGGTTTTTAGGGCGGAGGAAAGTTAACTTTTTTTCTCCCCTTTGCATTTATATCACTCATAAATATGAGGGGTGTTTGGGAGGCTAGTTATCCATGCTCTTATCCTTCTTTTGGTTTATCTTATGACTAGTTACTACCCTAATTCTTTCCTAGGATAAGTTGGTCACCCTATAATTTTTTCTCTAAAGTTGGGCATCTTCCTAGCATAGGTTGGCCTAAAACTAAATTTAATTTTTATTTATCAATTTTACATTCTCCCCCCTAATATAATTTTGTCCTTGAAATTTAAGAGGTTTCACATCTCAATCCTAATTGTTCAAATAGTTTGGGGTAATTCTTCCTCATTTTAGACTCCCTCTCCTAAGTTTCCTCTTTTATTTGAGCACTCCACCATAAAACCCTGACAATGAGGATCTTCTTATTCTGTAGTTCTTTCACTCCCTATTCTAGAATTTTTGTGGGCCTCACCTCGAGGGTTAGGTCTTCCTTTACTTCTACCAGAACTTGGGGTAGGACTAGAGTGGGATCCACATCGGCCCTTCATACTAAACAGACATGGAATACATAATGGACCTTGGCTACCTACACTACAGGGGTAAGTCCACCTAATAGGTGATTAGTACTTCAAAGTGCATTTTCATCAAGGTTTTATATCATCATATTGCCCTTAAAGTATCATTAAATTCTCTAACGTAAGCATGTTTTATAATAACAAGTCCGATAACATAAGATATCCTTAATTTATGGTAAATGCATATGTTTTATATCTTATAATTTAAAGGATTGATTGATGTGTTTAACTATTGAAGTTGAGAAGAAAAAGAAAGGACTAAGCTTAGAGAAGAGATGCTTGTTCAATTCAAATTGGAATACCATTCAGTTATTGGGTCATAACTGGAGCTATAGATTTTAGATTTAGGTCTAGTTTATCTTGATGGAAAGCTAATACATAAGCCTAAAACATTCATAAAGAGTCCAAGATTCAAAACTATCATTTTCAACCTCCAATCTTAGCAGCAAAAGAGAAGTCTAAATCTATCTTGCATCCCAAACATTGTTCAATGTTCAACCCATATCTCGAGTTCTAGAAGTCCAAATGAGCTCATTCATTTTTTGGTGGAAAGGTGAGACAAATGCCCAAAACTTTCATGAATAGTATATGTTCAAATTCTGATGTTAACAACGAGTAGGCTACTGACCCAATTCACCATAAGATTTTAAAGGGCTTGATGAAGCGAGGAACCATCTTTCCTTTAAATGCAAACCTCCACATGTTCTTCCACGAGGCTACCTTTAGAAACACCTGGTCCCCCACACTAAAATCGAGGGGTCTCCTCCTCATATCCATATACTTCTTCTATCTATCCTGCGTGATTTTTATTCAATCCTTGATGGTTCTTACTTTCTCCATGGTGACTTGAACTAATTCTGCACCATACAACTTCCTATCTTTGATTTCTTCCCAATATAAAGGAGTCCTACACCTCCTACCATACAAGGCTTTGTACAGGTCCATCCCTATTATGGCTTGGTGACTATTGTTGTATGTGAACTCCACTAATGCTATGTGCTCTTTCCAGTTTTCCCCAAACTCTAATACACACGCCCTTAATAGGTATTCCAAAACTTGGATGACTCTCTCCGATTGGTCATTGGCCTGGGGGTGAAACACGATGCTCATATTCAAACTTGTCCCTTAGGTGTGTTGTATGCTCAGCCAAAGTTGGGAAGTGAACCTAGGATCACGATCTAAAACAATGGATACTGAAATTTCATGGAGCCGCACCACCTCATTTATGTAAATCTTGGCAAACTTGTCTACCAAATCAGTCATCTTTATTGGAAGGAATAATGCATATTTTGTCAGGCAATTTACGATGACCCATATTGCATCATTCCTTTTCTTTCATTTGGGAAATCCCAACACAAAATTCATGGTGATCATCTCCCATTTCTATTCTGGGATTTGTAGTGGTTATAATGGTCCCACTGGCCTCTAATGTTCTACCTTAACTTATTGATATATATTGCACTTTAACACATATTTGATACATCTTGGTGTTGCTAGGATGCATGGTGAATTTGGAGTAATGTGCTTCTTGTAGAACCATCTGTTTAATCATTGTGTCATCAGGCACATATAAGCATTGTCCCATCATCAATGATCCATCATCCGCTAATCGAAATAAAGTCTTTATCCCAACCTCCATTTTCTTCCTAATCTTGGACCCCTTAATGTCACTTGATTAGGCTCGTAGTATCTGTTCCCAGTATGTTGGTTGCACTATCAGCTAAGCTAATAGTTCTTATCTTGAGTTAATACCCAATTTGGCACCCATTTCTTTTCACTTCGCTAGCTATCATTCCTCCCACACTATTGGCTTAATTAGGGTTGCTTTATTCTTGCGACTGAGAGCATCTACCACCACATTTGCCTTTCTAGGGTGGTATTTTATGGTGTAATTATAGTCTTTAATTAGCTATAACCACCTTCTTTGTTGCATATTAACTCCCTTTACGTCATTAAATACTTCAAACTTTTATAATCAGTAAAAATTTGAGTCCAAGACTGGTACAAGTAGTGTCTCCATATCCTCAAGGTGAATACCACAACGGCTAACTCCAAGTCGTGCACCAGATAATTCTCTTCATGAGTCTTTAATTGTCTTGATGCATAGATGATCACCTTCCCATGATGCATTAAGATGCACCCCAACCCTTTCCTTAAGTTATCACAAAAAACCCAAAGCCTTCGGTTCCTAAGGGAAGTGTTAGCACTAAAGCGGTGGTGAGACTCCTCTTTAACTCTTGAAAGATTTCTTCACATTCCTTTGACCACACCCACTTTTTATCTTTCCTAGTTAACTATGTCAAAGGGGTTGCAATAAGGAAAACCCTTCAATGAATCTTCTATAGTATCCAGCAAGTCCTAGGAAACTACGTACTTGGTCACTAAAGTCGATCTCTCCCACTTCAAGACTACTTTAATCTTCTAGGGGTCTACCAATACATATTTGACATAAATGATATGCCCAAAAAATGTTATCATTTTTTGCCAGAACTCAAATCTACTTAGCTTCGCATATAGTTAATGATTCCTTAGGGTCTGCAAGACTTGTCTCAAATGTCTTTCATGTTCCTCAAAGAAGTTTGAGTAAACCAATATGTCATTAATAAATACCACCATAAATTTGTCAAGGTACAGTTTGAAGACCCGATTCATCAATTCCATAAAAAGGGTTGGGGCATTTGCAGCTCGAACGGTAGTACCAAGAACTCGTAGTGTTTGTAATGGGTCCTAAATGCGGTCTTTGGTACATCTGACTTCTTAATCTTTATTTGATAGTACCCTAACCTCAAATCTATTTTTGAGAATACTCTAGCTCCCTTCAGTTGATCAAATAAATCATCTATCCTCGATAGTGGGTGCTAATTTTTCATCGTTATTTTGTTCAACTGATGGTAGTCAATGCAAAGTCTATAGGTTCCATCTTTCTTTCTCACAAATAAGACTAGTGCCCCTAAGGTGAATTACTAGGTCGTATAAACACCTTGTCTTGCAACTCTTGTTGTTGATTCTTTAGCTTGTTCAATTATGTTGGAGCCATCCAATATGGTTGTTGAGCTACGAGTGACACTTATGGAAAAGTGTTTATAGACTCTTCTACTTCTTGTTCTGGGGGTAGTCCCGATAGTTTTTTGAAAAATACATCAAGGAATTCCTTTACCATAGGAATTTCTTTCAGTTGTGGACTTTTTATGTCAGAGTTTAAGATGTATACAAGGTATCCATACATCCCTTAACAACTTCTTGGAAATTATACCCGATACCAGGTTAATTGGGTTGGAAATCATCTTTACTTTGAAGACTATCCTCCTACCATCAAATGTTTGGAACACAACAATTTTAGTATAGCAATCTATCAAGGTTTTATACTTACTCAGCCAATCCATGCCTAGGATTGCATCTAAATCATGTAATTCTAAGGGTATCAAATCTACTTCTATTTCATACCTAGCTAGGCTAACCACCACTCCCACATACATACTATTTCCCATCAGAGTTCCAATTATGAATCCTTTTTCTATTACTTTCACCCCATTCCCTATTTTGGTGACAATTCTCCTAGCAATAAATGAGTGGGTGGCACCTGGATTAAACAACATATACATTAAAGTTGTTCATCAGTAGCATACCTGCCACCATATCGAATATGGCCTTAACCTTTTCCCGTGTCAGGTGAAAGACCCTTTCTAGGGTCCGGTCATTTTATGCCTTTGGCCTCTTTTGGCTAGAGTTTTCCTTTGATTGGGAAGATCTCACCAGCCTATTCATGATGATTAATTGTTGATGTCTTTGACTCAGCTACCTAAGGCTTTATGCCTACCTAATGTTCCTATTGGGGCACTCTTTCTTATAAAGGCCTTTTTCACCACTGTAATGACATCCTTACCCTAGATATTGGTAATTTCTCCATCTGTGACCTTCCCCTCTACATACAAAATATCACCCTGATGAAACTGAGTAGTCCCAGGGTGTCATTGTTCATACTTCACACAATGAGGTAGTTCACATTCTTTCAGCCACCGATCCTTCCTAAAAGGTTTGCCCTTGAATGAGCTTGTGCCCCCATTAGCTTTCCGCTTGATTGTTGGTGGAATGACACAGTTAATGTTCCTTTCTTCCTATATTGCTCAAACATTCCACTCTTTCTCTTTTTTAGAAGTGGTGGTATGCTGGCAAAATAATCCCCATCTCTCCTTTTGAAGCTTATGTTGCCTCAATCAATTCTCTCACTGTTTTAAATTGTAAGGCGATCAACTCTTGCCTCAATTCTTGTTGAAACCCATCTCTCAACTTCTCAATCATGTGTTTTTTGGTCGAAACATAGTGTGGGGAAAATAATGAGAGATCATAGAATCTCCTTTCATACTCCAACACTAACATCTCACCTTGTCTCAATGCTAGGAACTCTTGCTTTTCACCTTATGATGGTACCTAAAATAGAATTGGTTCTCAAACTCTAACTTAAAGTCATTCCAAGTCAGTGTTTTGGTTGCATGCCTCAGTTGAACGGTTTCCCACCATGTCATGGCTCGATCAGACAGGAACTGGTGGCAAATTAACCAGCAAGTCCTCAGGTATGTTAATCTGGATCATAGTCTTCTCCACTTTCCTAATCCACCTCTCTATTATCTCAACATCTTGCTCCCCCATATATGGTTCACAACCCATTTCCTTCATATTGTTGACCAATTGCACAAGTAACACCACGTTGTCCATGGTCGTGACAATCTTTGGGGTGGCTCGCGGAACCTGTGTGGCTAGAATTACCTGAGTTATAGAGCCAATCGTACCTTCTATCACTACCTTAACTATTTGAACTAGGAGTCCCAGATTTGCACAAGGCGAAAAGACCCTTGCTGGAATGGTCAAGAGGTGTGCACCTATTCTTCCTTGTTGTCCCATCCCTATTAGGGTACCTTTTCCTTCCGATTTGGTACCCGCTCTTCCTCAACTTTCATTGTTCTTCCTTGTAAGAGCTCAAATGATCTTATTGGAGCGTGAGAAGCAGTATCATCTAGTGGGTCCTCATCTTGCCAATCTTGGGCATTTTAGTCTCTACTCCTCTTTTCTATGAAGGGTGGCTCAATTTGCATTCCCTAACGACTGTGCACCATCCTAAAATAAATCATAACAACATTATTATCATTGATCCTCATAATCCAAACCAAGTGCTCTAATACCAACTTTAATATCTTAGTTTTTCATAGCCAGAATTGATGGTAAAATTTTTTTTAGCCATTACATTCTCGATGCTTCTTACAATAGTATTCCAAAAATTAGTAAATAGGTTTCATTCATTAGTATGGTATAATACACAAATGATTGTGTAAATCAACATTTCTATGAAAGTGATAAATGTACATACCCACAACATCATATTTACATATCCATAAGTTTGTATCATATCATATTTACATATTACTACCATTACAAGTTTACATTTAAAAGTCTCGGATGACAATTACACACTTAATACATTCGTTCATACAAATTACATAATAACTTAAACATGTGAATACATAGTTCTTCTCAAAATATATGGACTTGTGGAACGGGTCTCCTGCGCACCTTGATTGTGTGATGTTCATGTTACAAAAGCAAAATGGATACAAAAATTATAAACAATCTAAACATGATAATAAACAGCTAGACAAATGTTATCGTTACTTTTCATTATCAACTTAAATGAGTACATTCCTTCATTTACTTTACATGTGTATTATATAATCCTTATTATTTTGTTGATTGTATTATGCTTACTCATACGCCCCAACCTTCCTATAGGGGTTGTGGGGTCAGAGTTAAAACATCAGTCAAGGTTAATTACTTCATTTTAACTTGGTCATCCACCTTGGATGCTTTTAGCCTTAGCTAATCGTAATATTCAACTCAATCATTCGTCTTAGATGTCATTAGTGGAAGCCAATCACTATAATTAAACTGGTCATCCATCTAGGATGCCATTACCCAAAGCTAATCATCATGTTCAACCTAACCATCCATCTAAGATGCCATTAGCTGAAGCTAATTGACACGATCAAAGAGTTGATTTCTTGTGCCAAGTGTAGGAGTGTCGAAGTAATAAATAACCCAACAAGACCGGGGTCGAACCATATGGAGGTTAACTATAATAATAATAATAATAATAATAATGAGTTAAAGATAATTTTTAGATGTGAGATTAATGTTAGGATTGAACAATGATAAAACAAATGTCAAGGTTAGAGGATCCACTAATAGTATTAGAAATAAGTATATTATAAACTCTTTTTATTAATCAACTGGAAACCACACACAAAGAAGGTTCTAATTGAATGATTTATCCTTAATAGTTCATTATAAATGTTTAAACATGATCATATTAATTATCTTATTTTAGTAAACCATACTTTTAAATATTGTTAGGAATTCATGATGTTAACTTATGTTAACAACAAATCAAGTTCCTTTCATAGCACAAGTGTAGGTTATACCATATGGTTGGCTATGAATGTGCCAAGCTTTTGTTGTACCAAGTGTTATACAACACAAATTTAGATTAACCATTTAACAAGCAAGGTATTAAGAATTAATAAGATAAAAAGATAAGACATGTTAATAACAAACTTTATTGGATATAAACATTGAAGTTTCATATTGAGTTTATAATATACCTATTCTAACACCATTAGTGCACCCTTTTCACCTTGACATAATAAAAATTAGCTAAATATAATAAAAAAATAGAAACATAAATAAACAAGAGGAGAACATGATTATATAAGTATAGTAAAGGAAATGAAAGGCATAAACAAAAGATTAAGAAAAGCAAAACTTAAGCATTACAAAAATATAAAGAAAGAGAGCAAGAACATGATCTTGATCTGAAAACCAAGATGCCTAAATGCATGACAAATGCCTCTTTTTATTGGCCAAAATTCAAAACTATTGATTTGATAACTAATTGTTGTGTGGATGGCCACATCTTGATTTGGTGACAATCCTTATCTTCTTGTCTAAACAAAACGCCATTGATAACATCAGAATTTGAACAGATAGTCTTCATGAAAGTTCTGGGAAATTGTCTCAGCTTTCCAACAAAAAAAAATCAATACATTTGGACTTCTAGAACTCGAGATATGGGCTGGGCACTGAATAATGTATAGGCTGCAGGACAGATTTTGGACTGAACCAGCATCTCTTTTCTAAACTTAGCCCTCTCTTTGTTTTCTCAATTTCAGTAATTAAACTCATCAATTAATCCTTTGATTTATGTGATTGGCCTACATTTAAGATGAACATTTACCATAAATTAAAGGTATCTTATATTATTAGACATGTTATTATAAAACATGTTCTAGTTAAGGAGTTATTGATACTTTAAATGCAAAATGATGATATAAAACCTTGATAAAAATGCACTTTTAAGTACTAATCACTAATCATCAACACAACCAGGACATCCTTTTAAGATGCCATTAGGTGAAGCTAATCATCAACACAACCTAGTCATCCGCCTTTGATGCCATTAGCCGAAGTTAATCTTCCACACAACCCAATCATCCATCTTGAATTCCATTAGCCAAAGTTAATATCAATATAACTCGGTCATTCTTTTAGGATGCCATTAGCTAAAGCTAATCATAATATTCATTCAACATTCCATAATAGTCTAGTATGCACTACAACACAATAATAGGTCTTTCATAATGAATTCACTTTAGAGAATTTATGTTAAGCTAGAAGAAGGTGGAAACCACCTGCATGTTCCTCTTGTGGGGTGTCTTTGTCCAATCGAAGGTCCGATCCCAGTCGCATCACCTAACACATCAATGATTATAAATCAGCAGATTTGCATTTGATAATCACATAACTCATCACCATACATATTTCAAGAATACACATGTTCACATTCAAGTGTTCCTCATATTATACAATCATACAATGAACATCATCATATCAACCCAGTCCTAGTGTTTAATTCCTGAGTTTCGTAGTGAATTAGATCAGATTGATAATGAACTCATCACAAGCATTAAATTGTTTTTGATATGGAATTCTATCATAGAAAGTT
Source organism: Populus alba (assembly GCF_005239225.2). Classification (NCBI taxonomy): domain Eukaryota; kingdom Viridiplantae; phylum Streptophyta; class Magnoliopsida; order Malpighiales; family Salicaceae; genus Populus; species Populus alba. The sequence continues at coordinate 17,776,864 of NC_133291.1, forward strand.
GCTAGCAAAAATTGGGTTACTGGTGATACAGAAATCGTTAACGAAAATTAATTCACTGGTGACACAAAAATCATCAGCGAAAACCAATTTACTGCATATGCCTGGAATTATCAGCGAAGACTAGTTTTACAACTGACACTTGAAATCATCAGCGAATATAGTCTATTTTGTCTTAGAAATCATCAACAAAACCTAAGTTGCTGCCAATTTAGAAATTGTCAATGAAAACTACTTTCACGGCTAATGCTTGGATTTGTTAGTGCACACACTCACTGTTGACTTATAAATCATCAACAAAAACTAAGTCGCTACCGATTCAGAAATCATCAATACAATCTAGTTCTACTGCTGGTGCATGAAATCGTTAGTGGATATAATTTACTATCAACTCAAAAATTATTGATAAAAATTGAGTCGCTACTAACCTAGAAATCATCAACAAAATCTATATTGCTATTTATCCAAAAATCTGCATCGATGATTGAGTCATTTATAGTTTTACTTTTTCCCAAGGTTATGTATAAGGTCTACGCTAAGCTTTCCCCCTCTTATAAAACATCCAAACCGGATTGAACATGGACCATAACCAACCACATTCAATTTAACACAAGTTATCAAGCAATACGCAACCAAGTCTCAACATATACATTCTCCAAATACTCTCCTAGTTAACACTTCAAGACTGACATTTGGAATTGCCACAACCATACATTTTATGTTTTCAATTATATCATGGTAATAAGTCAACACAACCAATAGTAATTTTGTAATACACAAGAGTTCATTTCCAGCCAAGGACTTATTTCCCTTAAGGTGTTCATAATGACAAATCTTTTTATAGCTCTCTCATTTCCTATGGTTGAGGCACTGCTTCTCATTTCCCCCTAATTGCACATGCAATTCATCATATTTATCATAAGCATATTCACTATAACAATTAATAAACATATATCTATCCACTTTGTTCATAATTTTGCATGTTCATTCATCATACAAACAACAATCAAGGCATTATTATGGCATAGTTTTCGTTTCAGCTCCAGCATGCCTCTGAAGGCTTAAGAACATCACAATATTGCACATATAATCATTTCCTCACATTTTCACCTAATTTCTTCAATCACAAATGTAGAAGTCAAGATTAACACAAGCATGAATTTTGTTTTGGTTTAAGTATGTTTTAAGACTCTAACAAGGTCACAATCTAAGCATTTCATCACGTTAATTTGCATTCTGTCCAGCCTTCAATTTGGTCGGCCCTCTTTTTAGTTTTGTGCATTTCAAAATTATTCATTTCTTTTGTTAAAGGTTTCAGAGTCAGGTCCCCCATTCTCATCCATCTTTGAATCTAGTCCTCATTAGTCATAGGTGCAAGAAACCTAAGCCATTTCCTTGGGTTTTTCTTCTTCCTTTTGGTCTCGCGGTCTCAAGAACATGTAAAGAAGTGATGTTGTTCATACCTTATGATTTTAAGTAGATTTAGGGAAGATTTTAATAGTTTTTCTTCCTCTCTTATCTCGTTTCCCTCCTCCCTCTATTTGTGTCCAGCAGGCCCTAGGCTCCCTTTTCTTTTCTTCCATGTTTTCAGCTATTCATCCTTTTCTCTAACTCTCTATTCTCTCATACACTCTAGGAGGTGACATCAACTAGTTTGGTTCAGCTTTCCTTTGGGAAGGAGTGTGTGTACTACAACAATGGTTGTTGTTGATTTTAGGGAGAGGTCTAGGCTCCTCCTTCTTCTATATTTTCAATTACTTCTCTTTTCCTATAACTTTATTCTCACTCAGCACCCAAGGAAATTAGCATGCAGCTGGTCAGTTTTATTTTTTCTTAGGGTGAGAGGGGTTGTTTAGTAGAGTTGCAGTTGGTTTTTGGGGGAGAGGAAGAGTCGCCTTCTTTTCTCCCTTTTGCATTTATATCACTCATAAATATGAGGGGTGTTTAGGAGGCTAGTTATCCATGTTCTTAATCATTTTTTTAGTTTATCTTAGAGCTAGTTACTACCTTATATTCTCTCTCAGGATAGGCTCCCCCCCCCCCCCACCAAATGTTCCTCTAAAGCTGGCTGGTCTATATCCATCAATTTTTTCCTAGCATAGGTCAGCCGCCCAAAAACTAAATTTAATTTTTATTATTGGTTTAAAAATAAGGAGAAAAATAATGCTTTGCATTATAGATGATTTCAAGAAATAATTTTATTGTTAGATAAAAAGTTTTTTCT